>NC_054379.1:484115-634115 GCF_017654675.1 Xenopus laevis
AAGAGATATCCCTATACACCTATCTCAACCCTAACCCTTCTTTTCCAACCCTAAACCCTACTTTTTCAACCCCTAACCCTATCTTTTCCACCCTAACCCTATCTTTTTCAACCATTAACCTATCTTTTTCCAACCCTAACCCTGGCTTTTTCCAACCCCTAACCCTTACCCTATTCTTTTTCCAACCCTAAAAGTCCTCACACTAACCCGCAACACAAATCCCTTCCTCACACTCGCCCCACCTTTTGGTAACCAAAGTCCAAAATCTCGGCACCATACCCTATTAACCCTGTGACGGCCCCACGAACCCCGAGAAATCACAGCAGCCCTCAATCTTTCCAAACCCTATCCCTTTTCAAACCCCCTAACCTATCTTTTGCCAAACCCAACCGCTATCTTTTTTCAAGCCTAACCCTACTTTTTCCAACCTAACCCATCTCTTTCCAACTCCTAACCCTGTCTTTTCCAACCCTAACCCTATCTTTTTTCAACTAACCTATCTTTTTCCAACCGCTAACCCTGAAGTCTTTTTCAACCCTAACCCTTATTCTTTTCCAACCCTAACCCTACTTTTTCAAAAACCCTAACCCTAAATCTTTTTTTCCAATTCTCCTATACTATCTCTTGGCTTTTTCCACTCTCTATTCCCTTCCCTCTTCTTTTTCAACGCCTAAAGTCCTTAATCACTTACCCCAACACCAAAACCCTCCTCACACTCGCACCCCACCTTTGTGGTATTCCCTAAAGTACCAAAATCCTCGCCCATCCCTCATAACCGCTACAACCCTAACCCTATTTACCTATACTCTACACCCTTAACTCCTATTACCTACCCTAACTTCCTAACCTCATTATCTCTATATCTCCTAAACCAAACCCTAACCCTAACCTAACCCTAACCCTACCTAATACACACCTAACCCTAACCCTAACCTACCTAACCAACCCTAACCCTAAACCCTAACCCTAACCCTAACCCTAACCCTAACCCTAACCTAACCCTAACCTAACCTAACCCTAATAACACTGGCTAACCCAAACCTAACGCCTAAACCCTAACCCCTAACCAGACCTAACCTAATACACTAAACCTAACCCTAACCCTAACCCAATACACCTAACCTAACCCTAAACCCTAAACCTAACCTAATACAACTAATCCTAACCCCTAAACCCTAACCCTAATACACTAACCCTAACCTAATAAACCCCTAACTAACCCTAAACCTTAATATACACTTTGTAATTCCTTTTGTCGAGTTCAAATAGAATCATTAAAAACCCTAAGGTATTAGGGTTAGGGGGGTATTGAGGCTAGGGTTTGGGTATTAGGGTGGGGTATTGAGGGTTAGGTATTAGGGTTAGGTATTCAGGTTTTTATATTTAGGGTGGGGTGGGTGGTAATTCGGTTAGGGTGGAATAGTATTAGGGGTTGGGTATTAGGGTTAGGTAATTAGGGTTAGGGTTGGAATAGGTATTAGGGTGGGTATAGGTTGGTTTTGCATATAGGGTTGTTATAGGGCTAGTGTTAAGGTAGGTATTATGGTTGGGTATTAGGGTTAGGGATAGTTTAGGGTTGGTATTAGGGTTAAGTTTGGTGTTTAAGGGTTGGGGTATTAGGGTTTCAGTTTTTGGGTTAGGGTTAGTATTCGGTTTAGGGTTTAGGTATAGGGTTGGTTTAGGGTTAGGGGATTAGGGTTAAGTTTTGGGGTTAGGGTTTGGTTATCTAGGGTTAGTTATTAGGGTAGGGGTTGGGTTTATAGGGTTTAGTTATTAGGGTAGGGGTTGGTTATTCGGTTAGTTTTATTAGGTAGGGGTTCGTTATTAGGGTTAGTTATTAGGGTAGGGGTTGGTTATTAGGGTTAGGTATAGGATTAGGTTGGATATAGGTTTAGGTATTAGGATTGATATTAGGGTTCGGTATTAGGATTAGGTTGGATATTAGGAATAGTATAGGGTTGGATATTAGGAGGATTAGTATAGGGTTAGTTATTAGGATCTAGTTATTAATGGTTAGTTATTAGGATTAGTAATTAGGGTTAGGTTATAGATTAGTATTAGGGTTAGGTATTGGATTATAATTAGGGTTAGGTATTAGATTATATTAGGGTTAAGGTATTAGGTTAGGTATTAGGTTAGGGGTTAGGGTTGGCTATTAGGGTTAGGGTTGGCTATTAGGGTTGGCTATTAAGGGTTGGCTATTAGGTTAGGGTTGCTATTAGGGTTAGGGTTGGCTATTAGGTTAGGTTAGCTATTAGGGTTAGGGTTGGCTATTCAGGTTAGGGTTGGCTAATTTGGGTTACTATAGGGTTAGGGTTTGGCTATTAGGGTTGGCTAATTAGGGTTAAGGGTTAGCTATTAGGGTTAGCATTAGGGTTAGCTATTAGGTTATGTTGGCTTATTAGGGTTGGCTAATTAGGGTTAAGCTATTAGGGTTGGCTATTATGGGTTAGTAAGGGTTGGCTATAAGGGTTAGGGTTTGGCTGATTAGGGTTGCTATTAGTGGTTAGCTATTTAGGGTTAAGCTATTAGGGTTAGGTTGGCTATTAGGATTAGGGTTGGCTATTAGGTTAGCTATTGGGTTGGCCTTTAGGGTTAGAGGTTGGCTATTAGGGTAGGGTTGGCTAATTCGGGTTAGCTATTAGGGTTTAGGGGTGGCTATTAGGATTTCGGGTTGGCTAATTAGGGTTAGCTATTAGGGTTGGCTATAGGGTTAAGGTTGGCTATTAGGTTTACTATTAGGGTTAGGGTTGGCTATTAGGGTTTAGGGTTAGCTAATTAGGGTTAGCTATTAGGGTTTAGGGTTTGGCTATTAGGGTTAGGTTTAGGGTTTAGGTTGGGAATAAGTATTAGGGTTTGGGTATTAGGGTTAAGAGAATTAGGGTTAGGTTTGGGGTTAAGGGTTGGGGTGTTTAGGGTTGTTGTTAGGGTGTTAATGGTATTTAGGGTTAAGTTTGGGGGTTAGGGTTAGGTATTAGGTTGGGTATTAGGGTTTAGGGATAGGTTTATTAGGGTTATAGGGATTAGGTTAAATTTGGGTTAGGGTTGGTATTAGGGTTATGGGTTGGTTATAGGGTATTTATTAGGGTTGAGGTTGGTTTATAGGGTTAGTTATTAGGGTAGGGTTTGGTTATTAGGGTTAGTTATTAGGGTAGGGGTTGGATATTTAGGGTAGGGGGTTTGGTTTATTAGGGTTAGTATTAGGGTAGGGGTTGGTTATTAGGGTTAGGTATTAGGATTAGACGGTTGGATATTAGGTTTAGGTATTAGATTAGGGTTTGGATATGTAGGGTTAGGTATTAGGGTTGGCCTATGTAGGGTTGCTATTAGGGTTGGCTATTAGGGTTAGGGTTGGCTATTAGGGTTAGGGTTGGCTATTAGGGTTCAGCTATTAGGGTTAGGGTTGGCTACTTAGGTAGCTATTTGGGTTAGGGTTGGCTATTAGGGTTAGGGTTGGCTATTTAGGTTCGCTATTAGGTAGGGTTGGCCTATTAGGGAGGTGTTAGGGTTAGGGTTGCGGAATTAGTATTAGGTTGGTATAGGTTAGAGTTGGGTATTAGGGTTTTAGGTATTAGGGTTGGGAATAGGTAAATTAGGGTGGGTATTAGGGTTAGAGATAGGGTTAGGTGTGGGTGTTAGGGTTGAGTGTTAGGGTTTGTTATTAGGTTAGGTGTTAGGTATTAGGGTAAGTTTGGGGGTTAGGGATAGTATTAGGGTTGGGTAATTAGGGGTTACAGTTTGGTGTTAAGGTGGGTATTAGGGTTAAGTTTGGGGGTTAGGGTTAGTATTAGGTTAGGTATTAGGGTTGGGTGTTAGGGTTAAGGGATTAGGGTTAACAGTTTGGGGTTTAAGGGTTGGGTTATTAGGGTTAGTTATTAGGTAGGTTGTTATTAGGGTTAGTTATTAGGGGTCGGGGGTTGGTTATTAGGGGTTAGTTATTAGGGATGGGGTTCGTTATTAGGGTTAGTTATTAGGGTAGGGTTGGTTATTAGGGTTAGGTATTAGGATTAGGGTTGGATATTAGGGTTAGGTATTATGATTAGGGTTGGATATTAGGGTTAGGTATTAGGGTTGGCTATTAGGGTTGGCTATTGGGGTTAGGGTTGGCTATTAGGGTTAGGGTTGGCTATTAGGGTTAGGGTTGGCTATTAGGGTTAGGGTTGGCTATTAGGGTTAGGGTTGGCTATTAGGGTTATGGTTGGCTATTAGTGGTTGGCTATTAGGGTTAGGGTTGGCTATTAGGGTTGGCTATTAGGGTTAGGGGTTGGCTATTAGGATTAGGGTTGGCTATTAGGGTTGGCTATTAGGGTTAGGGTTGGCTATTAGGGTTGGCTATTAGGGTTAGGGTTGGCTATTAGGGTTAGGGTTGGCTATTAGGGTTAGGGTTGGCTATTAGGGTTGGCTATTAGGGTTAGGGTTGGCTATTAGGGTTAGGGTTGGCTATTAGGGTTAGCTATTAAGGTTAGCTATTAGGCTTAGGGTTGGCTATTAGGGTTGGCTATTAGGGTTGGCTATTAGGGTTGGCTATTAGGGTTAGGGTTGGCTATTAGGGTTAGGGTTGGCTATTTAGGGTTAGGGTTGGCTATTAGGGTTAGCTATTAGGGTTAGCTATTAGGGTTAAGGAAGGGTTGGCTATTAGGATTAGGGTTTGGCTATTAGGGTTGGCTATTAGGGTTAGGGTTGGCTATTAGGGGTTAGGGTTGGCTATTAGGGTTAGCTATTAGGGTTAGGGTTGGCTATTAGGGTTAGGGTTAGCTATTAGGGTTAGCTATTAGGGTTAGCTATTAGGGGTTAGGGTTGGCTATTAGGGTTAGGTGTTAGGGTTAGGGTTGGGAATAGGTATTAGGGTTGGGTATTAGGGTTAGAGATTAGGGTTAGTTTGGGTGTTAGGGTTGGGGTGTTAGGGTTTGTTGTTAGGTGTTAGGGTATTAGGGTTAAATTTGGGGGTTAGGGTTAGGTATTAGGGTTGGGTATTAGGGTTAGGGATAGGTATTAGGGTTAGGGATTAGGGTTAAATTTGGGGTTAGGGTTGGTATTAGGGTTAAGTTTTGGGGTTTAGGGTTAGTTATAGGGTTGGGGGTGGTTATTAGGGTTAGTTATTAGGGTAGGGGTTGGTTATTAGGGTTAGTTATTAGGGTAGGGGTTCGATATTAGGGTTAGGTATTAGGGTAGGGGTTGGTTATTAGGGTTAGGTATTAGGGTAGGGGTTGGTTATTAGGGTTAGGTATTAGGATTAGGGTTGGATATTAGGGTTAGGTATTAGGGTTGGCTATTAGGGTTGGCTGTTAGGGTTGGCTATTAGGGTTAGGGTTGGCTATTAGGGTTAGCTATTAGGGTTAGGGTTGGCTATTAGGGTTAGCTATTAGGGTTAGGGTTGGCTATTAGGGTTAGCTATTAGGGTTAGGGTTGGCTATTAGGGTTAGCGTTGGCTATTAGGGTTGGCTATTAGGGTTGGCTATTAGGGTTAGCTATTAGGGTTAGCTATTAGGGTTAGGGTTGGCTATTAGGGTTAGGGTTGGCTATTAGGGTTAGCTATTAGGGTTAGGGTTGGCTATTAGGGTTAGGTGTTAGGGTTAGGTTTGGGAATAGGTATTAGGGTTGGGTATTAGGGTTAGAGTTGGGAATTAGGGTTAGGTATTAGGGTTGGGAATAGGTATTAGGGTTGGGTATTAGGGTTAGAGATTAGGGTTAGGTTTGGGTGTTAGGGTTGGGGTGTTAGGGTTTGTTATTAGGGTTAGGTGTTAGGGTATTAGGGTTAAATTTGGGGGTTAGGGTTGGGTATTAGGGTTAAGGTTGGGGTTAGGGTTGGGTATTAGGGTTAGGGTTGGTTATTAGGGTTAGTTATTAGGGTTGGTTATTAGGGTTAGTTATTAGGGTAGGGGTTGGTTATTAGGGTTAGTTATTAGGGTAGGGGTTGGTTATTAGGGTTAGGTATTAGGGTAGGGGTTGGTTATTAGGGTTAAGTATTAGGGTAGGGGTTGGTTATTAGGGTTAGGTATTAGGATTAGGGTTGGATATTAGGGTTAGGTATTACGATTAGGGGTTGGCTATTAGGGTTGGATATTAGGGGTTGGCTATTAGGGTTAGGGTTGGCTATTAGGGTTAGGGTTAGCTATTAGGGTTGGCTATTAGGGTTAGGGTTGGCTATTAGGGTTGGCTATTAGGGTTAGCTATTGGGTTAGCTATTAGGGTTAGCTATTAGGGTTAGGGTTGGCTTATTAGGGTTGGCTATTAGGGTTAGCTATTAGGGTTGGCTATTAGGGTTTGGCTATTAGGGTTAGGGTTGGCTATTAGGGTTAGGGTTGGCTATTAGGGTTAGGGTTGGCTATTAGGGTTAGTTATTAGGGTAGGGGTTGGTTATTGGGTTAGGGTGGGGTTCGTTATTAGGGTTAGTTATTAGGGTAGGGTTGTTTATTAGGGTTTAGGTATTAGGATTAGGGTTGGATATTAGGGTTAGGTATTATGATTAGGGTTGGATATTAGGGTTAGGTATTAGGGTTGGGGCTATTAGGGTTGGGCTATTGGGGTTAGGGTTGGCCTATTAGGTTAGGGTTGGCTATTAGGGTTAGGGTTGGCTATTAAGGGTTAGGGTTGTTCTTATTAGGGTTAGGGTTGGCTATTAGGGGTTATGGTTGATGCTTATTAGTGTTGGCTATTATGGGTTAGGGTTGGGGCTATTAGGGTTGGCTATTAGGGTTAGGGTTGGCTATTAGGATTAGGGTTGGCTATTAGGGTTGGCTATTAGGGTTAGGGTTGGCTATTAGGGTTGGCTATTAGGGTTAGGGTTGGCTATTAGGGTTAGGGTTGGCTATTAGGGTTAGGGGTTGGCTATTAGGTTGGCTAATTAGGGTTAGGGTTGGCTATTAGGGTTAGGGTTGGCTATTAGGGTTAGCTATTAAGGTTAGCTATTAGGCTTAGGGTTGGCTATTAGGGTTGGCTATTAGGGTTGGCTATTAGGGTTGGCTATTAGGGTTAGGGTTGGCTATTAGGGTTAGGGTTGGCTATTAGGGTTAGGGTTGGCTATTAGGGTTAGCTATTAGGGTTAGCTATTAGGGTTAGGGTTGGCTATTAGGATTAGGGTTGGCTATTAGGGTTGGCTATTAGGGTTAGGGTTGGCTATTAGGGTTAGGGTTGGCTATTAGGGTTAGCTATTAGGGTTAGGGTTGGCTATTAGGGTTAGGGTTAGCTATTAGGGTTAGCTATTAGGGTTAGCTATTAGGGTTAGGGTTGGCTATTAGGGTTAGGTGTTAGGGTTAGGGTTGGGAATAGGTATTAGGGTTGGGTATTAGGGTTAGAGATTAGGGTTAGGTTTGGGTGTTAGGGTTGGGGTGTTAGGGTTTGTTGTTAGGTGTTAGGGTATTAGGGTTAAGTTTGGGGGTTAGGGTTAGGTATTAGGGGTTGGGTATTAGGGTTAGGGATAGGTATTAGGGTTAGGGATTAGGGTTAAATTTGGGGGTTAGGGTTGGGTATTAGGGTTAAGTTTGGGGGTTAGGGTTAGTTATTAGGGTTGGGGTTGGTTATTAGGGTTAGTTATTAGGGTAGGGTTGGTTATTAGGGTTAGTTATTAGGGTAGGGGTTCGATATTAGGGTTAGGTATTAGGGTAGGGGTTGGTTATTAGGGTTAGGTATTAGGTAGGGGTTGGTTATTAGGGTTAGGTATTAGGATTAGGGTTGGATATTAGGGTTAGGTATTAGGGTTGGCTATTAGGGTTGGCTGTTAGGGTTGGCTATTAGGGTTAGGGTTGGCTATTAGGGTTAGCTATTAGGGTTAGGGTTGGCTATTAGGGTTAGCTATTAGGGTTAGGGTTTGGCTATTAGGGTTAGCTATTAGGGGTTAGGGTTGGCTATTAGGGTTAGCGTTGGCTATAGGGTTGGCTATTAGGGTTGGCTATTAGGGTTAGCTATTAGGGTTAGCTATTAGGGTTAGGGTTGGCTATTAGGGTTAGGGTTGGCTATTAGGGTTAGCTATTAGGGGTTAGGGTTGGCTATTAGGGTTAGGTGTTAGGGTTAGGTTTGGGAATAGGTATTAGGGTTGGGGTATTAGGGTTAGAGTTGGGAATTAGGGTTAGGTATTAGGGTTGGGAATAGGTATTAGGTTGGGTATTAGGGTTAGAGATTAGGGTTAGGTTTGGGTGTTAGGGTTGGGGTGTTAGGGTTTGTTATTAGGGTTAGGTGTTAGGGTATTAGGGTTAAATTTGGGGGTTAGGGTTGGGTATTAGGGTTAAGGTTGGGGGTTAGGGTTGGGTATTAGGGTTAGGGTTGGTTATTAGGGTTAGTTATTAGGGTTGGTTATTAGGGTTAGTTATTAGGGTAGGGGTTGGTTATTAGGGTTAGTTATTAGGGTAGGGGTTGGTTATTAGGGTTAGGTATTAGGGTAGGGGTTGGTTATTAGGGTTAAGTATTAGGGTAGGGGTTGGTTATTAGGGTTAGGTATTAGGATTAGGGTTGGATATTAGGGTTAGGTATTACGATTAGGGTTGGCTATTAGGGTTGGATATTAGGGTTGGCTATTAGGGTTAGGGTTGGCTATTAGGGTTAGGGTTAGCTATTAGGGTTGGCTATTAGGGTTAGGGTTGGCTATTAGGGTTGGCTATTAGGGTTAGCTATTAGGGTTAGCTATTAGGGTTAGCTATTAGGGTTAGGGTTGGCTATTAGGGTTGGCTATTAGGGTTAGCTATTAGGGTTGGCTATTAGGGTTGGCTATTAGGGTTAGGGTTGGCTATTAGGGTTAGGGTTGGCTATTAGGGTTAGGGTTGGCTATTAGGGTTGGCTATTAGGGTTAGGGTTGGCTATTAGGGTTAGGGTTGGCTATTAGGGTTAGGGTTAGCTATTAGGGTTAGTTATTAGGGTTAGGGTTGGCTATTAGGGTTAGGTGTTAGGGTTAGGGTTGGGAATAGGTATTAGGGTTGGGTATTAGGGTTAGAGATTAGGGTTAGGTTTGGGTGTTAGGGTTGGGGTGTTAGGGTTTGTTGTTAGGGTATTAGGGTTAAGTTTGGGGGTTAGGGTTAGGTATTAGGGTTGGGTATTAGGGTTAGGGATAGGTATTAGGGTTAGGGATTAGGGTTAAGTTTGGGGGTTAAGTTTGGGGGGTTAGGGTTGGGTATTAGGGTTAGTTATTAGGGTTGAGGTTGGTTATTAGGGTTAGTTATTAGGGTAGGGGTTGGTTATTAGGGTTAGTTATTAGGGTAGGGGTTGGATATTAGGGTTAGGTATTAGGGTAGGGGTTGGCTATTAGGGTTAGGTATTAGGGTAGGGGTTGGTTATTAGGGTTAGGTATTAGGATTAGGGTTGGATATTAGGGTTAGGTATTAGGATTAGGGTTGGATATTAGGGTTAGGTATTAGGGTTGGCTATTAGGGTTGGCTATTAGGGTTTGCTATTAGGGTTGGCTATTAGGGTTAGGGTTGGCTTTTAGGGTTAGCTATTAGGGTTAGGGTTGGCTATTAGGGTTAGCTATTAGGGTTAGCTATTAGGGTTAGGGTTGGCTATTAGGGTTAGCTATTAGGGTTAGCTATTAGGGTTAGGGTTGGCTATTAGCGTTAGGGTTGGCTATTAGGGTTAGCTATTAGGGTTAGGGTTGGCTATTAGGGTTAGGTGTTTAGGTTAGGGTTGGGAATAGGTATTAGGGTTGGGTATTAGGGTTAGAGTTGGGTATTAGGGTTAGGTATTAGGGTTGGGAATAGGTATTAGGGTTGGGTATTAGGGTTAGAGATTAGGGTTAGGTTTGGGTGTTAGGGTTGGGGTGTTAGGGTTTGTTATTAGGGTTAGGGTATTAGGGTTAAGTTTGGGGGTTAGGTATTAGGGTTGGGTATTAGGGTTAGGGATAGGTATTAGGGTTAGGGATTAGGGTTAAATTTGGGGGTTAGGGTTGGGTATTAGGGTTAAGTTTGGGGGTTAGGGTTGGGTATTAGAGTTATTTATTAGGGTTAGGTATTAGGGTAAGGGATTAGGGTTGGGTATTAGGGTTAGGGATTTGGTATTAGGGTTAGGTATTAGGGTTGCGTATTAGGGTTAGGGATTAGGTTTTTATAAGGGTTAGGGCTGGGTATTAGGGTGAGGTATTAGGGTTGGTTATTAGGGTTAGGGTATTAGGGTTAGGTATTAGGGTTAGTGTATTAGGGTTAGGGATAGGTATTAGGTTGGGGGTAAGGGTTTGGTATTAGGGTTAGGTTAGGGTTGGGTATTAGGGTTGGGGATAAGGGTTAGGTTGGGTATTAGGGTAAGGGATTAGGTTGGGTATTAGGGTTGGCGTGGGTTATTAGGATTAGGGTGGGTTATTAGGGTTGGGTATTAGGGTAATAGGGTTAAGAGGTTAGAGTTGGGTATTAGGGTTAGTGTTGGGGTTAAGGTTTAGTGTTGGGTATTAGGGTTAGTTATTAGGGTTAGGTGTTAGGGTTGGGTATTAGGGTTGGGTATTATGGTTAGGTATTAGGGTTGGGGATTATGGTTAGGGATGGGGATTAGGGTTAGTGTTGGGTATTAGGGTTAGGGATAGGTATTAGGGTTTGGTATTAGGGTTAGGTTTGGGTGTTAAGGTTTGGTATTAGGGTTAGGTTTGGGTGTTAGGGTTGGGTATTAGGGTTAGGTATTAGGGTTGGGTATTAGGGTTAGGGTTGGTTATTAGGGTTAGTTTATTAGGGTTGGGTATTTGGGTTAGGTATTAGGTTGGGTGTTAGGGTTTGGTATTAGGGTTAGGGTTGGGGTTAGGTATTATGGTTAGGTATTAGGGTTGTGTATTAGGGTTGGGGATTAGGGTTAGGGTATTAGGGTTAAGGTTGGGGATAAGTATTAGGGTTGGGTATTAGGGTTAGGTTTGGGTGTTAGGGTTGGGTATTAGGGTTAGGGATTAGGGTTGGGTATTAGTGTTAGTTATTAGGGTTGGGTATTATGGTTAGGTATTAGGGTTGGATATTAGGGTTAGTGTATTAGGGGTGGATATTAGGGTTAGTGTATTAGGGTTAGGGATAGGTATTAGGTTGGGTATTAGGGTTAGGGTTGGGTATTAAGGTTAGGTATTAGGGTTGGGGGTTAGGGTTTGGTATTAGGGTTAGGTATTCGGGTTGGGGTTAGGTATTAGGGATTATGGTTAGGTATTAGGGTTGGGTATTAGGGTTGTGTATTAGGGTTGGGGATTAGGGTTAGGGTTGGGTATTAGGGTTAGGGTTGGGTATTAGTGTTAGTTATTAGGGTTGGGTATTAGGGTTAGGTATTAGGGTTAGATATTAGGGTTAGGGTTGGATATTAGGGTTAGTGTATTAGGGTTGGATATTAGGGTTAGTGTATTAGGGTTAGGGATAGGTATTAGGTTGGGTATTAGGGTTAGGGTTGGGTATTAAGGTTAGGTATTAGGGTTGGGGGTTAGGGTGTGGTATTAGGGTTAGTTGTTAGGTATTAGGATTAGGGTTAGGTATTAGGGTTAGGTATTCGGGTCAGTGTATTAGGGTTAGGGTTGGGAATTAGGGTTGGATATAAGGGTTAGATTATTAGGGTTGGGGATTAGTGTATTAGGGTTAGAGATGGGTATTAGAGTTAGGGTTACTGTTTTAGGGTTAGTGTTGGGGTTAGGATTTAAGGTTGGAAAAAATAGGGATGGGAAGATTAAGGGTTGCTGTGATTTTGTGGGGCTGTGGCCGTACAGGGTTATAAGGAAGGTGAAAAATTTTGTATACTTTGGTACCAAAGGGAGGGGGGCGTTTAGGGGTTGGGTTTAGATTTGGTGTTAGGACTTTGAGGGTTACGATAATAAGGGTTCTGAAGATTGAGGGTTGCTTATTTTTTGTAGGGGTGTGCCTGTACAGAGTTATGGGGAAAGGTAAATACTTGGCAATTGTGTTGGGAGATGAATACAGGAAAGGTGAGAGAAAGGCTTTGTGTTCTTTGTTCCCTAACAGGTGTGTACATATTAGGATTAGTGTTAGAATTTAGGGTTGGAAAAAGACAGGGTTGGGAAGATTGATGGTTGCTGTGATTTTGCAGGGTTATAGGGAAGGGTGAAGATTCTGGTACTTTAGTACCAAAGGAAGGGATAGGGTTAGGGGTGAGGGCGAGTGTGAAGAGTGTACGGGTTGGTTTTAGGACTTTGGTTTTAAGAGATTGGGAATATTGAGCATTGCTGATGTTTTATAGGGGTGTGGCTGTATAGTGTTAGGGAAAAGGTAAAGATTGGTACTTGTGTTGGGAGATGAATATAGGAAAGGTGAGAGAAAGCCTGTTATCTTTGTTCCCTAACAATTGTGGACAAAAGTCATAGTTTAAAAATAATTTGGAAGCTCTTTGCACCCTTTGCATGTGCTGAGGCACCCTTAGAGGTAAAGAGCTAGCTTTTACCCCACTACTCCATACTTGGACATTGAGGGCTAGATCCTTTGTGTACAGAGCGGAGTTACTCCTCAACTTACATGCTCCAAGCGACCAGGCTCTACTGTCTGTCCTCCGTAAAGGGGTCATGCCTTCTTCCCACATTACAGTCGAGCCGGAGCTAGCAGACGGGACAGTAGCGAAAAGCTTATCTCCTGTCTTGCTGGTAAACATTCAATGTGTGCATTTTTGTAGTGCAGGGGTTCCAACTTACCTTACTCACCTCATGAAGAGATCAGGTTTAGATATTCATAATCCATCCACTGCTTAAAACAAAGTTCATAACATTTGTGCTTTATCAGATTAGTAACTATAGCTCATAATTCTGTCCACTCAAGAATTTGTATGCTGAAAATTCCTTTTAATGGTATCTGTCAGAATGCCATGTATCCTGACATTTGATATGATCTAAAAAATATTCCCAAAACAGATGCAGAATGTTTCAGATAAGTATAGTTTAATTTGCATGCATCCTACTTAACTTCCAGTCAGTGTATGTCGCATTTGTCTATATGACAAGAAAATTATTACTAAGCACACAAATGCTGTATTATTGTTTATATAGGCATAAGGTGATGTGCTAGAATGCTACTAACAAATTGTTGTTTAGTGTAGGAATGTATTTGCATCAAATGCAAAATCAAATAAGGGCAGGGCCCTTATTACATCTTGTATCTATTATGGGTGTTGAATAAATAACTAGTGAGCAACACTTTAGTATTCAAACAGTAAGTAGGGATGAGACATGCCATAGCATATATTATACCCCCATAACAGGGTCGGACTGGGAGAAAAAAAGCAGCCCTAGCAAAAAAAATCAAAGCAACCCAATTCAGTTATGGGATTGGTTAACTGGAAACCCATTATCCAGAAAGCTCCAAATTACGGAAAGGCCATCTCAGATAGACTCCATTACAATCAAACAATCCAAATGTTTAAAACTGATTTCATTTGCTCTGTAATAATAAAACAGAGCATTGTACAAACTAAGATATAATTAGTCTTTATTGGAGCAAAATCAGATTATTGGGATTATTTAATGTTTATTCAATGTTTACATGATTTTCTAGCAGACAAAGTATGTAGATCCAAATTTTGGAAAGATATGTTATCTGGAAAACCCCAGGTCTCAAGCATTCTGAATAACAGGTCCCATACATGTATTCATGTGCGACATTGGCAACCAAGCTCCACCGCCCACACAAGCTAAAAAGAAAACATTGATGATCAAGGCCCCCCAATAAAATTAGGGGGAAGAAGTAGTCAGGACCTCTGAAAAAAAATTACCAAAAATATTTGGTGACCAGCCCCCCAGTTAAAAAACCATTGGTGGCCAGGGTTCCCCATTAAAATTAAAAAAAAAAAGATCATTCAGTGGAAACTTTTAAAACTTGGCAGTTAAAAGTTCCAGAAGTACTTTGAAAAATTGCAGAGGAGCTACAGTCACAAGAGAAATAGGCGACATCTAGTTGTGTTTGTCAGCAACAGCAGCCTCATTAAATCCACAGTATCGGGACAGCAGGCTGTGCAGAGAGGACCGTGTGGCCCATTTACATTGCACAGACAGCAGCCCAACAGGCATTTGCCCAAATTCACAGATGGCCAGTCCCTAACCCCATAATAACAGGGAAATCAGTACTTGACCCAAGTAGGGGGTGACACTATAGCTTGCACAAAAGACCAATAATAAGGGGTACCCACTATAGAGTATAAATGGGGTAAGAAACACTGTATCATGTATTATACACCCATATTATGGGGTGTCCAGTGTAATAAAGGTAGTAGAGTACAAGTGGGGGTGACACATAATGTAGGATGCATAATACAACAATAATATTGGGGTGCCCAGAACAAAAAAACATTAATTATTACCCAGTAGAGTACAGGGAGTGGGAGGCATACAGTAACATATATTATAAAGCTATAATAAGTGAGTGATCAGTATAATAAAGGTAGTTCATATTAATTGAGCCAAAATAGTACACATAGGGGTGAGACACACTGTATTTTGCACCAGAGCCACTGAAAAATAGTCAATCTTAATAGAACCTTAGTTTAATAAATGGGGTTGTGTACCCTTTGAGTTAACTTAACTAAGTATGACAGACAGTGACAGTTGGTTTTCATTCTTTACTATTTTTCAGTTTAGTTGTTTTATTCAGCAGCTCTTCAGTTTGCAATTTCATCAGTCTGGTTACTAGGGCCCAATTTACCACAGCAACCATGCACTGGTTTAAATAAGAAACTAGAATATGACTAGACAAGGACCAGAATAAAAGAGAAGTAATACAATAAAACAAAAATAAATGTGTAGCCTTACAGAGCATTTGTTCTTTAGATGGAGTCAGCCACCCCCATTGGAAAGCTGAAAAGAGTAAGATATTTTTAAAAAAATTTAAAACTATAAATGACAGCCAATTAAAAAATCATCTCCTGTTCCTGAAATTTTAATAAACGTCAGTGTAGAAGAAGGCTGCTCTTTAAAATGGCTGTCTTATCTCAATACAGACCTGTGATCACAAGTAAATGTTTATTCCATGTCATTTTCATCACTTTAGGCATAATGGGAAATTTTAAAGTGGGGTTACAGTATGATTCCTTCTTAGAGCACACCTATTTAGAATGACAATTATATATTTTAAAATGTTTTCATTACTTTTAATAGAGCAACAGAATTCAGAAAAATATTGAAATATTTTAATCATAAGAAATCAATATGCTACAGTAATGTAACTAACCTTTCTGAATGAAGTTTAGAGCCAGATTTCCTGTCAGCGCATCTGTCAGATCCAGTTGAGGGTGCAGGCCTTGGTGTGATCACAACCCCGGTAGTTTGCCATTGACTATGCTTAAAATGCAAGCTTTATTATGATGGGATTGTTGTGAGCAGTTGTGCAGTTAACTCACAAGAGGGTCTCCCCACTCCATCCTCTCGACTGCCTATAGGAAAGTCTCTGGTGCTGACACCAGAATCAATAACAAAAAGCCATAAAATACTCATCATTCACAGGTTCAGAAACCCTTCTCTCATTCCAATAATCTTCTGCTCCTGAAAACACATAAAGCATTAATTAGTATAGCATGTAGGCAAACAAAAAGTGAAATAACGAATAAAGTATTTTATTTTGTGTTTTATTTCAAAGAAGAATTACATTGACTAAACGATACCAGATATGTATTGGTAACCCCCCTTTCTTGTCCAGAAGACACCCCAATAATAAAACAGCATTTTGTACAATTTTACATTGGAACACAATAGACAGGGCATCTCTAGGTTAACATGCATATCTAACAATAGAAATGAAATACCCCCTTAAGTTAGATGTGGTGTAGTTTTTGCTATAAATGTAGCTTCCATCCTACAGATCACCCTAAAACGCAACATAATTTTTTGGAATTTAGTTTTTATTTCTGAAACATCACCAAAGTCTCAAAGTCAGAATGAATTGGGGAAAATGCTTAAATAAAAAATTTCAAATTAACCCAAATATCAAAAAACAAGTTTTCCTGAAGAAAACAATGCCCACATGTATGGGTGCACCTAAAGAAGTTGCCTCCAAATGCCCCAAAACAAAGGGCAATACAGAAGTTCTAGCTGGAAAGTTGGGGCTGCACTCTATGTGCACACCTTGGAGTTCTTTAGTTTAAACATCCCCTTACCCCCACAAACTATATATTGCTTAAAAGTGCACACCTGTAGCTATTCAGGGACGCTATCCTTGCTTTCCAACGTGGAGATCTGTGGGTGTAGTTCTCCGTAGAAGTTTATGGTTTGACCAAAAGAAAAAGAAAAAAGTTACAAAGTTATATTTCTCCCCAAAATTGCCACGACAAGAAAAAAAAACATGCTAAGTATCAATCTCCAACTTCTTCCAAACAAAATTATACTCTGCATGTATAGGTGCACCTAAAGACGCAACCTCCAAACACCAAAACTGGGTCAATACACAAAAGCAATTTTAGCTAGAAAGTTTGGGGCTGCGCTTTAGGTGCACACCTTGCAGATCTTCAATCTAAACACCCCTTACTAGTAAAATACCCCCACAAACTATATATTGCTTAAAATTCCATACCTGTAGCTATTCAGTGGCACCATCCTTGCTTTCCTACATGCAGATCTGTGGGTGCAGTTCTTCATAACAGTTTGTGGTTTTGATCTAAAATAAGAAAAAAAGTTCCAAAGTTAGATTTCTCGCCAAAATTGCCATGACAAGAAAAACAAAACCTTCCAAGTATCAATCTCCAACTTCTCCCAAACAAAATGATACCCTGCATGTATGGGTGCACCTAAAGACGCGCCCTCCAAAAACCCAAAACTGGGTCAATACACAAGAGCAATTTCAGCTGGAAAGCTTGGGGCTGCACTCTAGGTGCACACCTTGCAGTTCTTCAGTCTAAACACCCCCTTACCTGTGAAATACCCCCCACAAACTATATATTGCTTGAAAGTGAACACCTGCAGCGGCACCATCCTTGCTTTCCTATAAGTAGATCTGTGGGCCCAGTTCTCTGTAGAACTTGTCGGATTTTCAATCTTATAGATGATTATTAACTATAAGAATATTCAGGTTTATTTATGATAACGTGTGATTATTTTACTCAATAGAATACATATTCATGATTGATATTATGCATATTTGATTAATCATATAGTGGTGAGAAATGAAGTTATATTTTGTTTTATGTAAATTAATGTTTAGTTGGTAAGAAACTTCTGCTCTGAAAAGGATGTTTTATCAGACTCCTAACACAGGTGTATAACCTTTGTGCTTAAAGCAAATCTCAAAGGTTGTATAATCTTTGGTGTCTGTGTGAATAAGATGAGAACACCTTGAAGGATTTTACAAAACTATCCACAGTATAGAGCACACCTGTTTGAGAGGGTAATAATTAATCAAAGACAAAACCAATTTTTGAATGGCTAGTGTATTCACAAATATATTTGTATGTGTACTGAAGGTATTAAGGAATCATAAAGTATTGTTTCAGTCTCAGACAATGTCAACAGTAATGTTTAACACCAGACTAAGGAGGTCAAAGGCTATTATGTATTTTTTAGATATTTTTAGGTCACGATGTTTGAAGCAATAGTGCCATCTACAGGTAGTGTAGGACATCACGCCCAGGGGTAAATGATTGACATTTTACAAAATATTTAGATTAGATGGTGATAAGTTTAACTTTTGGAGACTACCCTTCAATTCCAATTGGTTAGTTAATTAATCCCAGGGGTTGAGTTTTAGACAGAAGGAGGGATAAATTAGGAGACACTGGGGTACTAAAAACTAGAGAAAAAAAAAAGAGAAAAAAGATAAAAAGAAGAAACTAAAAAAGGAAGGAGGATAAGGAAAGGAGGGCTGACTGAAGAAGAAAAACTCTACATCTGAAAGAAAGAGAAGGAAACAAATCTAAAACTACTTGGTGATTCTCAACTATAAGAAGACTCATTCTTCAACTAAAACGAAAAGGACCAGTGGATTTTAAAGATCTAGAAAGTGAGATCAGGGTGACATCACAGGCCAGTGAAAACTCTACATCTGGTAAATATAAATTTTTGTTATATACTTTTTTCTCAATTAAGTTGTATGCTTGGATATTTATTTATTCCTATGATGTATTATATCATACCCTAAAACATTGGACTTTCCAGAATTGCCAAACTTATAAATCTGGTTTAATTTGGGTCCATTTTCTTTTTCTTTTATATATACTTTATGATATATATATACAGGTATTGTATCCAAGTTAACGATTTAATGGGGTAAATAGGAAAATTAAGACAGAATTCCTTAGCAAATCAGAATCAGTCACATATTCCTCCTTTTGATTCCAATACCTTTATTCATTAATAAGAAGTCATAATTGTCTTGTGGAATGCTCGCTATATTTAATATTTGTCTCTATTCAATTAATATCTGTCTTTATTGATCCTTCTTTAGAGCACCACCTATTTTAGAATGAACAAGTTATATATTTTAAATGGGGGTTCATTACTTTTAACTAGCAGCAAGCAAGAATTCAGGAAAATATTGAATATTTTAATCAATATAGAAATCAATATGGCTACAGTAATGAACTAACCTTTCTGAATTGAAAGTTGTAGAGCCAGATTTCCTGTTCAGCGCATCTGTTAGATCCAGTTGAGGTGTATGCAGCTTTGGGGGATCACAACCCGGTAGTTTGCCATTGGACTATGCTTAAAATGCACTTTTATTATGATGGGATTGTTGTTGAGCAGTTGTGCAGTTAACTCACAAGAGGTCTCGCCCACTGCCATCCTCTCACTTCCTATGGAGGAAAGTCTCTGGGTGCTGACACCAGAATCAATAACAAAAAGCATTAAAAAATACTTCATCATTCACAGGTCAGAAGAAACCTTCTCTCATTTCCAATAATTCTGCTGCTTCCTGAAACAATAAAGCACAGTAATAGTTTATAGATGTTAGCAACAAAAAGTGAAATAACGAAAAAGCTATTTTTATTTTGTTGTTTTATTTTCAAAGAAGAATTACAGTGACTAACGATACCAGATATGTATTGGTAACCCCCATTTCTGTGGTCCAGAGGACAGCCCCCAATAAAAAAACGGCATTTTTAACAATTACCATTGGAACACAATAGACAGGCATCTCTTAGGTTAAACATAGCATATCTAACAATAGAAATGAAATACCCCCTTAAGTCAGATGTGGTATTTGTAGTTTTTGCTATAAATGCTAGCTTTCCATCCTACAGCATCACCTAAAACGCCAACATAATTTGGTTTGGAATTTAGTTTTTATTTCTGAAACACACCCAAAGTCTTCCAAAGTCAGAAGTGATTGGGGAAAATGCTTAAATAAAAAATTTCAAATTAACCCAAATATCAATAAAAACAAGTTTTCCTGAAGAAAAACAATGTCCCCACATGTATGGTGTGCCACCTTAAAGAATTGCCTCCAAATGCCCCAAAACAGGCAATACAGAAGTCTAGCTGGAAAGTGGGCTGCACTCTATGTATGCACACCTGGAAGTTCTTTAGTTTAAACATCCCCTTACCCACAAACTATATATTGGCTTAAAAGTTGCACACCTGTAGTATTTCAGGGACCGCTATCCATTGCTTTTCCAACGTGGAGATCTGTGGGTGCAGGTCTCCGTAGAAGTTTATGTTTGACCAAAAGAAAAAGAAAAAAGTTACAAAGTTTATATTTCTCCCCAAACATTGCCACGACAAAAAAAAAAAAAACATGCTAAGTAATTCAATTCTCCAACTTCTTCCAAACAAAATTATACTCCATGCGTACCTAGGTGCCACCTGAAAGACGCCAACCTCCCAACATCCAAAACTGGGGTCAATACACAAGAGCAATTTTAGCTAGAAAAGTTTGGGGCTGCCGCTTAGCGGGGCACACCTTGCAGATCTTCAATCTAACACCCCCTTACTAGTAAAATACCCCCCACAAACTATATATTGCTTCTTAAAAATTCGCTACCTGTATAGCTATTCAGTGGCACCATCCTTGCTTTCCTACATGCAATCTGTGGGTGCAGTTCTTCATAACAGTTTGTGGTTTGATTAAAATAAAGAAAAAAAAGTTCCAAAGTTAGATTTCTCGCCAAAATTGCCATTGACAAGAAAAACAAAAACCTTTCAAGTAATCAATCTCCAACTTCTCCCAAACAAAATGAATTACCTGCATGGCTATGGGTGCACCTAAAGACACGGCCCTTCCAAAAAACCAAAACTGGGTCAATACACAAGAGCGAATTCGCTGGAAAGCTTGGGGCTGCACTCAGGTGCACCCATTTGCAGTTCTTCAGTCTAAACACCCCGGCTTACCTTTGAATACCCCCCACAAATATATTATTGGCTTGAAAGTGAACACCTGCAGCAAGGCACCATCCTTGCTTTCCCTATAAGTAGATCTTGGGCCCAGTTCTCTGTAGAACTTGTCGGACTTTTTCAATCTTATAGGTGATGATTATTAACTTATTAAAGAATATTCTAGGTTATTATTTGATAACGTCGGTGATTACTTTACTTCAATAGAATACATATTCATTGATATTATTATTGCATATTTGTCATAATCATATACTGTGGTGAGAAAGGAAATGAAGTTTATTATTTTGTTTTAGGTTAAATTAATTTTAGTTGGTAAGAAACTGTCTGCTCTGAAAAGGATGTTTTATCGACTCCTAACACAAGGTGTATAACCTTTGTGCTATAAAGCACAATCTCAAAAGGTTATTATCAATCTTTGGTGTCGTGTGAATAAGATGAGAACAACCTTGAAGGATTTTAACAAAACTACCACAGTATGAGAAAGCACACCTGTTTGAGAGCGGTAATAATTTAATCAAAGACAAACCAATTTTTGAATGGCTAGTGTATTCACAAATATATTGTATGGTACGGGAAGGTATTAAGGAATCGAAAGTATTGTTTCGTTTCTCAGACAATGTCAACAGTAATGTTTAACACCAGACGTAAGGATGGTCCAAAGGCTATTAATGTTATTTTTTAGATATTTTTTGGTCACCGAGTGGCTTTGAAGCAATTAGTGCCATCTTACAGGTAGTGTTAGACATCACGCCCAGGGGTCAAATGATTTGACATTTTACCAAAATATTTAGATTTTAGATGTGATAGTTTAAGCTTTTGGAGGACTACCCTTCAATTCCAATTGGTTAGTTAATTCAATCCAGGGGTTGAGTTTTAGACAGAAAGGAGGATAAATTTAGGAGACCCCCCACTGGGTACTAAAACAGAGAAAAAAAAAAGAGAAAAAAGAAATAAAAAAAGAAACAAAAAAAGGCAAGGAGGATAAGGAAGGAGGGCTGACTTGAAGAAGAACAAACTTCTACATTCTGAAGAAAGAGAAGGAAACAAAATCTAAAACTACCTTGGTGATTCTCACTATAAGAAGACTCATTCTTCAAACTTAAAACCGAAAAGGCCACCAGTGGATTTTAAAGATCTAGAAAAGTGAGAATCAGGTGACATTCCACAGCCCAGTGAAAACATCACATCGGTCTTAAATATAAATTTTGTTTTTATTACTTCTTTCTCATTAAGTTGTATGCTTGGACTATTTATTATTCCTGATGTGTGGTATTATAGTCATTACCCCTAAACATTGACTTCCCAGAATTTGCAAACTGGGGAATAATCTGTTTTAATTTGGGGTCTCCATTTTCTTTTTCTTTTATATTATATATATATATAGTATATATTGATCATCCAATTAACGGATTTAATGGGGAAATAGGAAAATTAAGGACAGAATTCTTAGCAAATCAGAATAGTCACAATTCCTCCTTTGATTCGAATTTACCCTTATTATTAGATAGAGGGCATATTGTCTTGATGGATGGCTCGCTATTATTAATGATTTATGGTCTTATCAATTAATATCTGTTGATAAATTTTATCTTGTGGTTATATTAAGAAGTATTTGGTGGATTTAAAAGAAGTGACTAATTTGATTTGTATTATATATATAAATAAATTAATTATTTGTTTAAATAGCTGTCCTGAGGGTTGTTCACCCTTTGTACAATATTGGAAAGCTCGATATCGAATTCAGAGTTGGGCATATATTTTTAAGACTCCTCCTGTTGTATTACTTATAAGGAGCCTTAAATTCTTTTAAATAATTTTTATATAAGTTCATTAAATATTCACACATAATAGGGCCCGACAAACTTGCATGTGTGGGGTGCACCTAAAGAGTGCCCCTTCAAACCACCCCCCAAAACGAGGTTGGCCCCCAATACCAAAGAGCAATTCTCAGCTAGAAAGCTGGGCGGCGCTCTAGGTGCACACCTTGCGTTCTTCCGTCTAAACATCCCCTTAAATGTGAAATAGCCCACAACTATATATTGCTTTGAAAAGTGCAAACTGCAGCGGCATCCATCCTTGCTTTTCCTACATGCGAGATCTTCTTGTCGCCAGTTCTCCGTTAGAGGCTGCATGCATGGGTGGCACCTAAAGACCAGGCTCCGAACTCCCCAAAAAGGGTCAATACACAAGACAGTAGATTGTGGGGGTATTTCCCAAAACAGGCGGGTCAATACACATTAAGCGCTGGCCTCCAAACTTTCCAACTGAAATGGCTCTTGAACTTGAGGCCAGTTTTGGGGCATTTGGCAGGTCATGACTTTAGGTGCCACGTATACATTGTAGGGCATTCATATAGTTCATAAAATGATACCCTGCATGCATGGGTTGCACCTAAAGTATGCGGCCTCCAAACACTCCAAAACAGGGGCAAAACTAAAGGAGGCAATTTCAGCTGGAAAGCTTGGGACTGTGCTCAAGGTGCACACCTTGCAGTCTTCAGTCCTAAACACCCTCTGTACCTGGGTGAAATACCCCCCACAAACTATATATTGCTTTGAAAGTGCACACCTGGGTTATCTATTCGTGGCACCATCCTTGTTTCCTACACTGCAGATTCTGTCGGCGCTAGTTCTCTGTAGAAGTTTGGTTGTTTTGACCTAAAATCAAAGAAAATTCCAAAGTTAAATTTCCCCCAAAATTGCCATGACAACTTAAAAACCAACCTGCTAGAAATCCAATCTCCAACTTCTCCTTAACAAAACTTTGGATTAACCCCTGCAATGTATGGGTTGCAACTAAATATGCGGCCTTTAAACACCCCAAAACAGGGTCAAAACAAAAGAGCAATTTCAGCTGGAAAGCTTGGGGCTGTGGTCTAGGTGCACACCTTGCAGTTCTTCAGTCTAAACACCCCCTTACTTATGAAATACCCCCACAAACTATATATTGCTTGAAAGTGAACACCTGCAGGTATTCAGTGGCACCATCCTTGCTTACCTACAAGCAGCTCCGTGGGCGCAGTTCTCTGTAGAACTGCATGTATGGGTGCACATAAGATGCGGCCTCCAAAATCCCAAAACAGGGTCAATAGACAGAGCAATTTCAGCTGGAAAGTTTGTGGGTTGCCCTCCAGATGCACACCTTGCAGTTCTTCAGTCTAAACACCCCCTTACCTATGAAATACCCCCCACAAACTATATAATGGCTTGAAAGTGAATATCTGTAGCTATTCAGCGGTGCCATCCTTGCTTTACCTACAAGCAGCTCTGTGGGGCGCAGTTCTCCATAGAACTGCATGTACATGGGGTGCACCTAAAGACGCGGCCCTCCAAACACCCCAAAAAAGGGTCAATACACAAGAGCAATTTCAGCTGGAAAGCTTGGGACTGTGCTCTAGGTGCACACCTTGCAGTTCTTCAGTCTAAACACCACCTTACCTGTGAAATACCCCCACAAACTATATATTGCTTGAAAGTGAACACCTGCAGGTATTCAGTGACACCATCCTTGCTTACCTACAAGCAGCTCCGTGGGCGCAGTTCTCTGAAGAACTGCATGTATGGGTGCACCGAAGCTGCTGCCTCCAAAATCCCAAAAACAGGGTCAATAGACAAGAGCAATTTCAGCTAGAAAGTTTGTGGTTGCACTCCAGATGCACACCTTGCAGTTCTTCAGTCTAAACACCCCCTTACCTATGAAATAACCCCACAAACTATATAATGCTTGAATAGTGAATACCTGCAAGCTATTCAGCAGTGCCATCCTTGCTTTCCTACATGCAGATCTGTGGGCGCAGTTCTCCATAGAACTGCATGTATGGGTGGCACCTAAAGACGCAGCCTCCAAACACCCCAAAACATGGTCAATACACAAGAAGCAATTTCAGCTGGAAAACTTGGACTGTGCTCTAGGTGCACCCTTGCAGTTCTTCAGTCTAAACACCACCTTACCCTGTGAAATACCCCCACAAACTATATATTGCTTGAAAGTGAACACCTGGCAGCTATTCAGTAACACCATCCTTGCTTATCTACAAAGCAGCTCCGTGGGCGCAGTTCTCTGAAGAACTGCATGTATGGGTGCACCGAAGCTGCTGCCTCCAAACTCCCCAAAACAGGGTCAATAGACAAGAGCAATTTCAGCTGGAAAGTTTGTGGTTGCCCTCCAGATGCACACCTTGCCAGTTCTTCAGTCTAAACACACCCAACTTACCTATGAAATAACCCCCACAAACTATATAATGCTTGAAAGTGAATATCCTGTAGCTATTCAGCGGTGCCATCCCTTGCTTACCTACAAGCAGCTCTGTGGGCGCAGTTCTCCATAGAACTGCATGTATGGGTGCACCTAAAGACGCGGCCTCCAAACACCCCAAAAAAGGGTCAATACACAAGAGCAATTTCAGCTGGAAAGCTTGGGACTGTGCTCTAGGTGCACACCTTGCAGTTCTTCAGTCTAAACACCACCTTACCTGTGAAATACCCCACAAACTATATATTGCTTGAAAGTGAACACCTGCAGGTATTCAGTGGCACCATCCTTGCTTCCCTACAAGCAGCTCCGTGGGTGCAGTTCTTTGTACAACTGCATGTAATGGGTGGCACATAAAGATGCGGCCCTCCAAAATCCCAAAAACAGGGTCAATAGACAAGAGCCAATTTCAGCTGGAAGTTTGTGGTTGCCCTCCCAGATGCACACCTTGCAGTTCTTCAGTCTAAACACCCCCTTACCTATGAATAACCCCCACAAACTATATAATGCTTGAAAGTGAATACCCTGCAGCTATTCAGCTGTGCCATCCTTGCTTTCCTACATGCAGATCCTGTGGGCGCAGTTCTCCATAGAACTGCATGTTGGGTGCACCTAAAGACGCGGCCCTCCAAACACCCCAAAACATGGTCAATATACAAGAGCAAATTTCAGCTGGAAAGCTTGGGCTGCCTGCCTCTGAGGGTGGCCACACCTTGGTCAGTTCTTCAGTCTAAAACACCACCCTTACCTGTGAAATACCCCCCCACAAACTATATATTGCCTGAAAGTGAACACCTTGGGCAAGCTATTCTAGTGGGCACCGATCCTTGCCTTATCTACAAGCAGGCTTTGTGGGCGCAACCCTTACCTCGTGAAACAGTACCCCCACAAACTATATATTGCTTGAAAGTGGAAACAGACCTGCCAAGCTTATTCAGTGGTGCCCATCCTTGCTTTTCTACAAGCAGCTCCGTGGGGCGCAGTTCTCTGAAGAACTGCATGTATGGGTGCACACTAAAGCTGCTGCCTCCAAACTCCCCAAAACAGGGTCAATAGACAAGAAGCAATTTCAGCTAGAAAGTTTTGGTTGCCACTCCAGGTGCACACCTTGCAGTTCTTCAGTCTAAACACCCCCTTACCTGTGAAATACCCCCACCAAACTAATAATGCTTAAAAGTGAATACTTGCAGGCTATTCGGTGGTGCCATCCTTGCTTTCCTACATTCAGATCTGTGGGCGCAGTTCTCCGTAGAAGTTTGTGGTTTGACCTAAAAATAAGAAAAGAAAAGTTCCAAAATTAATTTCTCCCCAAAATTGCCATGACAACTAAAAACAACCTGCTAAGAATCAATCTCCAACTTCTCCTTAACAAAATGATACCCTGCATGTATGGATGCAACTAAATATGCGGTCTCCAAACACCCCAAAACAGGGTAAATACACAAGAGCAATTTCAGCTGGGAAAGCTTGGGACTGTGCTCTAGGTGCACACCTTGCAGTTCTTCCGTCCTAAACACACCCTTGCATGTGAAATATCCCCCACAAACTATATATTGCTTGAAAGTGCACACCTGTAGCTATTCAGTGGCACCATCCTTGCTTACCTACAAGCAGCTCTGTGGGCGCAGTTCTCCGTAGAACTGCATGTATGGGTGCACCTAAAGACGCGGCCTCTAAACTCCCCAAAACAGGGTCAATACACAAGAGCAATTTCAGCTGGAAAGCTTGGGACTGTGTAAAAGGTGCACACCTTGCAGTTCTTCAGTCTAAACACCACCTTACCTGTGAAATACCCCCACAAACTATATATTGCTTGAAAGTGAACACCTGCATCTATTCAGTGGCACCATCCTTGCTTTTCTACATGCAGATCTGTGGGTGCAGTTGTCTGTAGAAGTTTTGTGGTTTGACCTGAAATAAAGAAAAGAAAAGTTCCAAAATTAAATTTCTCCCCAAAATTGCCATGACAACTAAAAACAACCTGCTAAGAATCAATCTCCAACTTCTCCTTAACAAAATGATACCCTGCATGTATGGGTGCAACTAAATATGCGGCCTCAAAAAACCCCAAAACAGGGTCAATACACAAGAGCAATTTCAGCTGGAAAGTTTGGGGTTGCGATCCATGCGCACACCTTGCAATTCAGTCTAAACTCCCCCTTACTTGTGAAATACCCCCCACAAACTATATATTGCTGGAAACTCCATACTGTAGCTATTCAGATGCACCATCCTTGCTTTTCTACATGCAGATCTGTGGGCGCAGTTCTCCGTAGCAATTTGAGGTTTGACCTAACAAAAAGAAAAAAAAGTTCAAAAGTTAGATTTGTCCCCAAAATTGTCATGACAAGAAAAAAAAACTGCCAATCTCCAACTTCTCCTGAACAAAATGATACCCTGTATGTATGGGTGCACCTATAGACACGGCCTCCAAACACCCCAAAACAGGGTCAATACACAAGAGCAATTGTAGCTGAAAAGTTTAGGGCTGTGCTTTAAGTGCACATGGATGCACCTAAAGGAACGGCCTCCAAACACTGCAAAACAGGGTCAATACACAAGAGCATTTTTAACTGGAAAGTTTGTGGTTGCACTCCAGATGCACAACCTTGCAGTTCTTCAGTCTAAACACCCCCTTACCTGTGAAATACCCACACAAACTATATATTGCTTGAAAGTGAACACCTGCAGCTATTCAGTGGCACCATCCTTGCTTTCCTACATGCAGATCTGTGGGCCCAGTTCTCCATAGAAATTATTGAAGTAAACAGTTTTTTCTTTATTTCAGGTCAAACCACAAACTTCTAGAGAACTGCGCCCACAGATCTGCATGTAGAAAAGCAAGGATGGAATCGATGAATAGCTAAAGGTGTGCACTTTCAAGCAATATATAGTTTGTGGGGGGTATTTCACAGGTAAGGGGGTGTTTAGACTGAAGAACTGCAAGGTGTGCACCTAGAGCACAGTCCCAAGCTTTCCAGCTGAAATTGCTCTTGTGTATTGACCCTTTTTTGGGTTGTTTGGAGGCTGCATCTTTAGGTGCACAGTTCTCCGTAGAACTCCATCTATGGGTGCACCAAAAGACACGGCCTCCAAACACCCCAAAACAGGGTCAATACACAATAGCAATTTCAGCTGGAAAGTTTGTGGTTGCGCTCCAGGTGCACACCTTGCAGTTCTTCAGTCTAAACACCCCCTTACCTGTGAAATACTCCCCACAAACTATATATATATTGCTTGAAAGTGCACACCTGTAGCTATTCAGCAGTGCCATCCTTGCTTTCCTACATGCAGATCTGTGGGTGCAATTCTACGTAGAAGTTTGTGGTTTGACCGTAAAATAAAGAAAAGTTCCAAAGTTAAATTTCTCCCCAAAATTGCCAAGACAACTAAAAACAACCTGCTAAGAATCAATCTCCAACTTCTCCTTAACAAAATGATACCCTGCATGTATGGGTGCAACTAAATATGCGGCCTCAAAAAACCCCAAAACAGGGTCAATACACAAGAGCAATTTCAGCTGGAAAGTTTGGGGTTGCGATCCATGTGCACACCTTGCAGTTCTTCAGTCTAAACTCCCCCTTACTTGTGAAATACCCCCACAAACTATATATTGCTGGAAACTCCATACCTGTAGCTATTCAGATGCACCATCCTTGCTTTTCTACATGCAGATCTGTGGGCGCAGTTCTCCGTAGCAATTTGAGGTTTGACCTAACAAAAAGAAAAAAAGTTCAAAAGTTAGATTTGTCCCCAAAATTGTCATGACAAGAAAAAAAAAACTGCCAATCTCCAACTTCTCCTGAACAAAATGATACCCTGTATGTATGGGTGCACCTATAGACACGGCCTCCAAACACCCCAAAACAGGGTCAATACACAAGAGCAATTGTAGCTGAAAAGTTTAGGGCTGTGCTTTAAGTGCACATGGATGCACCTAAAGGAACGGCCTCCAAACACTGCAAAACAGGGTCAATACACAAGAGCATTTTTAACTGGAAAGTTTGTGGTTGCACTCCAGATGCACAACCTTGCAGTTCTTCAGTCTAAACACCCCCTTACCTGTGAAATAACCTCCACAAACTATATAATGCTTGAAAGTGCACACCTGTAGCTATTCAGCGGTTCCATCCTTGCTTTCCTACATGCAGATCTGCGGGCGCAGTTCTCCATAGAAATTTGTGGTTTGACCTAAAATAAAGAAAAGTTTCAAAGTTAAATTTCTCCCCAAAATTGCCATGAAAACTAAAAACAACCTGCTAAGAATCAATATCCAACTTCTCCTTAACAAATTGATACCCTGCATGAATGGGTGCAACTAAATATGCGGCCTCCAAACAACCCAAAACAGGGTCAATACACAAGAGCATTTCAGCTGGAAAGCTTGGGACTGTGCTCTAGGTGCACACCTTGCAGTTCTTCCATCTAAACAACCCCTTACCTGTGAAATACCCCACAAATGATATATTGCTTGAAAGTGCACACCTGCAGCTATTCAGCGGCACCATCCTTGCTTTCCTACATGCAGATCTGTGGGCGCAGTTCTCCATAGCAGTTTGTGGTTTAACCTAAAATAAAGAAAAAAAGGTTCCCAAAGTTAGATTTCTCACCAAAATTGTCATGACAAGAACAATATGACGCCCTGCATGTATGGGCCTCCAAACACCCCAAAACGAGGTCAATATACGAGTATGACCTCCAAACACCCCAAAACTGGGTCAATATACGAGCCATTTCAGTTGTAAAGTATTGGGCTGTGCTCTAGGTGCACACCTTGCAGTTCTTCAGTCTAAACACCCCATTACCTGTGAAATACCCCCCACAAACTATATATTGCTTGAAATTGCACGCCTGTAGCTATTCAGCGGAGCCATCTTTGCTTTCCTATATGTTGATCTGTAGGCACAGTTCTTCATAGAAATTTGGAATTTCTTTTCTTTATTTCAGGTCAACCACAAACTTCCAATGAGAACTGTGCCCACTGAATAGCTAAAGGGTGTGCACTCTCAAGCAATAAGGAGATTTTGTGAACTCACCATTAAATCTCTTTCTCTCCAGTGGCTTGGGGGACACAGGAACAATGGGGTATAGCTAACACCACTAGGAGGCAGGACACAACAAAAAAGAAACTAACCCCTCCTCCTCCTGCTATACCCCAGCTCCCAGGCGGAGCCAGATCAGTTTGTACCAAAGTACGGAACAGGAGGTTACCAATAAAACTATATACATGAAGAATATACACTAGAGACCATGTCTGAAGGAACACGTGAAGGCCTCACCAGGGAGGGAAGTCCTGTGTCCCCCAAGCGACTGGAGAGAAAGAGATTTAACGGTGAGTACACAAAATCTACTTTTCTCCTTGGTCTGCTTGGGGGACACAGGAACAATGGGGACATACCAAACCTGTCCCAAGAATTTTGGGTGGGAGGTAGAGGCCGACGTGGAACTAGCCACCACAGCTTGAAGTACCTTCCTGCCGTAGCGGGTGTCAGATGCCGCAAAGGTATCAAAGTGGTAGAATTTGCCAAAAGTATGGATGGGCGTCCATGTGGCAGCCTTGCATAGCTGTTCAGCTGAGGGAAACAGTGCAGGGGAATAATGGAGAGATCGCACTGATAGGAGACAGGGGTTGTGTGCCAGAGAGACCCGTGTGCCTAAGTGGAGGATCACCAGGGAGCTGATCCATGAGGCAGAAGCTGTGCAGAATGCCTGTCCCACTTCTGCAAGGGCGCGAAGAGAAGGGACCGCCTATCCGGAGTGACGCGCTAGTTGTACGCACTTCCGGGTGGAGGACTGCTGGGCGGAAGTGAAGGAGGCGCCAATGCGGCGTGTGGTGCTGAACCAGCAGGGCTGTGAGGAGTGCGCCGTGTCCAGTGAGGGAGAGGTATATAATCCCTTACCGATGCTGCAGGCAGAGCTGAGCAGAGGGGAAACGCCAGGTTGCTAGAATTGCGGTGAACCCAATCTTGATATACACCAGGGAACAGGGCAAGGTAAAAACAAAATGGTGCTTACCTGCCCAGTTCTGCACAATCTACTGGCCAGATGGTTCATTCCCACTGTAGCTGAAGGGGGGATAAAACCTGAGCCTGGGTGGTCAGTGCCAGAGCACAAAGATACCCCGGAGACATCCAGTTGGAGGGGGAATGAAGGCAAAGCACGCAGTGTGGATGCCCATTCCAGCCTCAGTGAAGGAATAAGAATAAATAAATAATAAAATAAATAAAAGAGAAAAACAAAAACTAAAAACTGATCTGGCTCCGCCTGGGAGCTGGGGTATAGCAGGAGGAGGAGGGGTTATTTTCTTTTTTGTTGTGTCCTGCCTCCTAGTGGTGTTAGCTATACCCCATTGTTCCTGTGTCCGCCAAGCAGACCAAGGAGAAATATAGTTTGTGAGGACTATTTCACAGGTAAGGGGGTGTTTAGATGGAAGAACTGCAAGGTGTGCCCCTTAAGCACAGCCCCAAACTTTCCAGCTGATATTGCTCATGTATTAACCCTGTTTTGGGGTGTTTGGAGGCTGTGTCTTTGGGTGTACCCATACATGTTTGGGAGAAATTGGAGATTGATATTTAGCAGGTTTTTTTAGTTAGAGTTAGGGTTAGGGTTTGGGGAGAAATTTAACTTGGGAACTTTTCTTTATTTCAGGTCAAACCACAAAGTTAGATTTCTCCCCAAAATTGCCATGACAACTAAAAAGCCTACTAAAGGTCTGTCTTCAACTAGTCCTGAACAAAAAGATACCCCACATATATTGGTGCACCTGAAGATGCGGCCACCAAGCATTCAAAAACTGGGGCAATAGGTAAATTTGAAGCTGTGTTCTAAAATCAAAACTTGCAGATTTCCCCCTGTACCTGTGAAATACCCCACAAATTGTATAAGTACTGAACATACACACCTTCAGCTTTGTAGAAATGCTGTCCTTGCCTTCGTGTATGCAAAATTCTGGAGGCTATTCTTTGCAGAAATGCACATTTCCTAAGAAAACAGGAGAAGAAAAAAAGAACAGATTCAACAAAATTTCTCTCCAATTCCCCAACAAGTAATAAACACTTACTAAATATTCTACTTAACATTATCAGTTTAGCTGAGCTTCGTTGGACCCTTTCATTACATCTGTACTCAATTGCTTTGAAAGTGCTGCTTTTTCATAGTTTGTTTGGGGGGGGATGGTACCGTTAGAACACTAAAGCTGGCCATAGATGTAAAGATCTTTTCGTTATTGTGAGACCACGATTATCTCAAACCGATCGTTTAAATGTACAATTTGTCCATCAACTAAAAAGACCATTTCAGGCGATATTGCAGGAAAACTGAGGGTAGCTGCCTGCTTGGCATAGGTAGATTGCACTGGGACCAATACATTTTTTTTAACTTGGCCGATCAATTTTCTGACAGATGTCAGACAAAAAATCGTAAGATGTACAATCGTTCGATTCCCACTGGCTTCATGATAATTTTATGGATTGGTCAGGTTTCACTAAAATCAATCGTTCACCAAATAAAAATCTTTGCTTTTATGGGGACCTCAGATTGAAAATCTGTACATTTATGGAAAAAATATCTTGCCACCAAATAGTCACTGTCAACCCAAATCAACCCAATTTAGTAGGCCATTCCACCACAGCATAAATATTTTAATTTGTGGCATGAGCACACAAAAACCATAGCTGTGTCAACCTCAATTCTATAAAAAGCTGAATGCCTATACCAAGTACAAAATATATATATCTCACAAAAATAAAAATGTCCTCAGTAAATGCATTGAAAGCTGAGCTATTGACTTTTCAGAGAAAGTACCCTGTTTGTCTTCAAAAGTGGTATAACAAAGTGGTAAATGAAAGAGTAAAGTGGCTGTAGAGGAAGCTGATTCCTAAAACCTAAATCTAGACTAAATGTTTGAAATGAAAAATATCCCCATGTGCCAAGAACACTTTCCAAAGCAGACTGAAGCCCTTACTAAAAAAAATTCTAGGGAGACTTAATTTACTAGTAAAACTTGAAAATTTGGCCCAGAAATACCGACTTAGCAATTGTAGTGAAAGGGTTAGAGCTGATGAGGTGTCAGTAAAAAAAATCGTGGCATCAGAGAGATGAAATCATCAGTAGGCAAGATGAAATTATCTCATGCACCACACATTTTTAGGCGCCCTTGTCCTTCACCTACACCTCAAATAATTACGCCTTCCAGTGCAGTGGGGGAAAAAATACCAAACTAAACACAACAGAAAAATTCTATTATTGCCCTGAACACATATAAACCAGATGTAAACAATACAACAATTCTTGTTATACAGTATAGCCAATCAGTACACACAACAATGTATCTTTCAATAGTGTAGCTGCGTATGGTATATTTCAAAACATGGTTTAAACATAACCCAAGGTTGCGAGGGCACTTTGGCCAAAAGTACAGTGTATCTTGTCTGATACCCCCTTTGCAAGCTTTTTGGGTGAATCGCTTGCCAGGAATGGATGGAAGCATGTCTCTGAAATGCTTCACCCATCAATCGGGCCACATTGTTACATGCAGGAATCTCTGGAATCTCAGTGCCACCAAACTACAGGGCAGAGAGTATCTGCAACTGGTATTTGTAATAGGATAATTTGGGGCCTGGGCTCATCCTGTCCTGTTCTCCATGACTCCTTTTCGGTTACGATTTATTGTGCCACAGGTTGGGGGGGTATAAACAATAAAGGGTTCTGAATAAGGGGATGCTTGTGTAAAGGTTATCCACATATAAGTGGTAACCTTGACCCAGAAGGGGAGTGATGAGCTCACACACAATTTTGCCACTGACAGTCAAGTCAAGGGGACAACCAGGGGGGTCTAATTGGGAGTCCTTGCCCTCATAAATCATAAAATAGCTGGTGTACCCTGAGCTTTTGCAGAGCTTTTGCTTGGGATGTACTACTGGAATTTTAGGCGCCCTTTGAAGAGAAGTGATAAATCTATACAAATGTTTTTGGAGGGGATGTACACTTCTCCAAAGCGCTCTGACAGGATGTCTATAAGGGGCCTCAATTTATGCAGCCTGCCATATCTGGGCTCATTAGAGGGTACAGCAGCAGCATTATTAAAATGTAGAAACCAGAGCAGTAGCTGATTTCTAGATATCGTGGCTGAAAAAATAGGGATATGCATTGCAGTAATGGTATCCCAGTAGGTCTCCAAAGAATTTGCTTTTACCCATTGCTTAAGTGAGGCCCACACACATGTGCTTGAGCAGGATTTTGGGCAAGATATTACTCTGCATATACATTTGTATAGAGGACCATATCCTGTAGAATGTCATCAGTCAAAATTACTGTAACAAATCAACTGGATCAAAATTCCTAGCGTCCACCTTTACACCTAAGACTGCAGTAAATGGTGGGATTTAAGGGGAGAAATTATAAAAGAGGCCCCCACATAGGCTCTCCTCCCATTTGCAGTATCAGCCTATTGCCCTCTTGCTCATCTTCAATACCCTGATCAACCACATCCTGCTCAAGCTCCATTGGCTCCTCAAGGGCAGTAACAGTACTACAGCTGCCAGACGGTGACTCATCAGTAGAGGAGTCACTGTCTGATGCAGGGGGCACATACTCAGAATCAGAGTCACTAAACTCATCTGAGCTAGATGCCATGCATAGAGTAGCACCATCTTCAATTGAAGAAAACCTTCTGGCCATGCTGCCAACAAACATACTCTATATACCCTAGTCTAAAAACCTCACAAACAGAGGGACAAATAAAGAAAAAAAAAGGAATTTCATAGTATGACCTGTAGCCATAAAAAGAAAGTTTACTTCTAGTAAAACTACTGCAGCACTTGGAAAGGTAGAAAAAAAAATAAGATAAACAAAACCTATATGCTAAACTCCTTGAAACTGAAAAAGTATGTTACCCTATTCGTCTGCCAAAAGAGCCAACAGAACCTAACCCCTTGAACTCCCTGCAACCTTCTGGCAAAAACGTCACTATTTACTTTACCATATTTTAAAGTATGGATAGGGACATCTGTCCCATGATTGATATTTTTACAATGGATTTTATTTTTGCTTTCTAAAGATTTGTTCTTGATTCAGAACAACTTAGGAGTACTTGAATGCAAATGTATACATTAGTACAGAACTGGATTATGGAGGTATGCTGGTAAGTGATGGAGTCAGGTGAGTGTACTGGCCTTGGATGACCACAGCCATTAATTACATTTTCCTCATAATACGGATTCACAGTAAACAATAACTTTACACAAAAATATTACTAATCTTGTCACTGAATGGCAAGCTTTGATTTTGGCATGACTAACTATATTCATATCAATAGATAAATATATATAAATATTTTATGTAGTGATAGGGACAGCTCTGTCCCATAAGTGGTACTTTAAACATGCATTTTATTGTTTGGATTTATAATGATTTAAGTCAAATGGGAGTTAGTTTTAACCAAACATGCTATAATGCAAAGGTATATGTTGCTACATAACTGCATTATGGAGACATGCCCGTGTGTGGTTGGGGTGGAGGAGTCACAGAACAGTCGCCTATAGGAGCACAGAGAATGGAGTGGGGCGAGTGTGCTGTGACCGGACGACCACAACCATTAAAGACAATTCACTCATAATCAGAAGTGAAATGGTGGAAGAAATTGGACCACATTTCCCAGCATGCTCTATAAATCAGTACACAAATGGAAGAATTTCTACAAGTTGGCTGTGTTTCCAAGCAACCTTTATTATTGGAAGGATAATGAGACATGGTGGTACAAATTGAATCACATTTCCCAGCATGCTCTATAAATCACTATATAAATGAATGCAAGTTGAATATGTTTCCCAGCAAACTCCATAACTTAGAGGATGATGAGCAATTTTGGTACATACTGGTTTATATTTTCTAGCATGCTCTATACACAGCATGTAACTGGAGGAGCTAATAAACATTTGATATGTTTCCCAGCAAGCTCCATCAACCAAAGTATAATAGGAAATGCTGGACCAAATTGGACTGCTTTTCCCAACATGCTCTGCTATTCAATGGACTGTAATATTAGTACAAGTTGGGCTATAGCTGGTAGAAAATGGAAAGTGCTGCTACAGACTGGGCTACATGTGTCTGGGAAGTATCTCTACATGCACAGAATACACACAGGCAGCAATAACATTGGCTGATGAATTCAAATAAAAAAGATGGAATGGCACTGATTGGAGGGGGTGTGGTTATTGAGCCTGCCCCCACCTCCCTTACAGCTTACTGGCTCTGTTAATGGCACACAGAAATGATGTCAGCTGGAATGAGCTCATTGGTGTGCTGCAAAGTGGGCAGGGAGGCTGGGCTTGCTAACTTCATCCTGTCACTTAATCTGAGATGTTTGTAAGGGCAGCAGTTTTTGCAAGCATGGCTATTTATTATTATTATTTATTATTGTTTACACAGGTTTAAAGGTGTGCCACAAGGCAACTTAAAAAACTACTTTGTGGCTTAGTGTCGGAACACATCTGCATTAAATCCAAAATCAAATGAGGGCAGTCTCCTCATTATACCTTGTATTTATTATGGGTGTTATATCATAAATAAACTGGAATAAGAAAACAAGTGAGCAACACTTTAGTATAAAGAATTCAAACAGTAAGTTGGGATGAGACATGCCATAGCATATAATATACCCCCATAATATCAGGGAACTCAGTACCGTAAAGCAATTAGTATTAATTGGCCCAAGTAGGGGGTAAGACACATTGTAGCTTGCACAAAACACCAATAATAAGGGGTACCCACTACAAGCAAAGCCACTTTATTATTAAATTACCCTGTAGAGTACAAATATGGTGAGAAACACTGCATCATGTATTATACACCCAAATGATGGGGTGTCCAGTACAATAAAGGTATTAGAGTACAAGTGGGAGTGAGACACACTGCAGCATGTAATATATACACCCAAAATATGGGGGGTGCTGAATATAATAAAGGCAGTTAGCATTACTTGACAGATTAGAGAACAAGTGGGGGTGAGATGCTGTAGTATAAATTCTAAACCAATAAATTTGAGTAAAATAAACCAATCTAGCAATTAACTAAAAATAATTAGTACTACTTGACCCAAGGAGGGGGTGAGACATATTGTAGCATAATACATACATAATATGGGGTGAGCAATGCATTAAAAGCAGCTAGCATTACATTAAACAGAAGAGTACAAGTGGGAGGTGAGACCAATATTATCATGCATTATGCCTCCATAATATTGGGTCGAGCAGTACAATAAATGGAGTTAGTATTACTTGCCCCAGTAAGAGTACAAGTGGGTTAAGACACACTGTACATGTATATTAGGGTTAATGTACAAGTAAGGGGTGAGACCCACTTCAGCATGCATCATACACCCATAACATGGGGGTGCCAGTAACAATTAAAACAGTTTTAGTACAAATTGGACCACCAGTAGAAGTAAAATGAAGGATGAGACAACAACCTGTAGCATCGTATTATATACCAAATAATATAGGGGAGCCCAGTACATGAAAGCATTTCTGATTACTATACCCCAATAAGAGTGGGGGTAAGATAAGCTGCTAGAATGTATTATACACGCAAATAAGGGGGTTCTCAGTACAATAAAAAAGTTAGTGTTACTTGAACCAAAGTAGAGACAAGTGGGGGTGGACGCACACTGTAACATGCATAATACAACCAATAACATTGGGGTGCTCAGTAGCAAACTCACTTGTTATTTTACTCAGTAGAGTATGAGGGGATGAGACACACTATAGCTATGTATTATGTGTCCAATAATAATAGGGGTGCTCAGTACAATACAGGCATTGGCATTATTTGACCCTGGTAGAGTGTGAGTGGGGGATGAGGGCATGCTAAGCTAATGGCATCAATGGACCCATAATAATCGGGGGTTCTCAAAACAATACCAAATAATTACTACTACCTGACCCACAAGGAGGGGATGAGACACTGTAGCAATGAGAAGAATAAAAAATCATTAATACTAAAATGACCCAAAGGAGGGGGCAAGACATGCATTATGCAACCCCTAATTTATCATGCATTATGCACCACATAATATCTCGGGGTAGTGCAGTACAATAATGGACGTATAGTATCACCTGACACCCCAACACCCACAATCACACAGTGGACCGCTCACCACACCAGTTAGCATGTATTAAAAACCAACCTGTACGATATGGGGGGTGCTCAGTACAATAAAGGCAGTTAGTATTACTTGAGCCAGTACAGTAAAGTAGGTGTGAGACACACCTGTAGCATGCATAATACACATATAATATAGGGGAGGTGCTCAGTATAATAAAGACAGTTAGCATTACTTGAGCCCAGGGCCGCCATTAGAAATCACGGGGCCCCGTACAACAAAATGTTCAGGGCATCCTGGGCCCCACCCACCCCAGATCCAGCCCACTCCACACTACAGTTAAAAGACCACCACAGACATCAGTGCTAAAAAAAGGTAGCCCCTCCCCAAACACACAAGTTATAAAAAGCTATTGATGGTCAGGCCCCCTTATAAATTAAAAAAAACTGTGGAGCCAGGGCCCCCATAATTTTTTTTTAAAAAAAATTGGTGGTCAGAGCCCCCTACAAGTTAAAAAAAAAAAAACATTGGTGCCAGGGTCTCCCATAAAAGTTTTTTTAAAAAACATTGGTGATCAGGGGCCCCCTGCAAGTAAAAAAAGATTGATGGCCGCCCCCCCATAAGTTATAAAAAGCCATTGGCCATTGGAACTTGCCCCCTGCATCAGGACAGTGACTCCTCTACTGAGATCCCCGCAGCTGTAGTACTGTTACTGCCCTTGAGGAGCCAATGGAGCTTGAGCAGGATGTGGTTGATCAGGGTAATTGAAGATGAGCAAGAGGGCAATAGGGCTGATACTGCAAATGGAGGAGAGCCTATGTGGGGGCCTCTTTTATAATTTCTCCCCCTAAATCCCACCATTTTACTGCAGTCTTAGGTGTAAAGGTGGACGCTAGGAATTTGATCCAGTTGATTTGTTACAGTAATTTGACTGATGACATTCTACAGGATATGGTCCTCTATACAAATGTTATATGCAGAGTAATATCTTTCCCAAAATCCTGGCTCAAGCACATGTGTGTGGGCCTCACTTAAGCAATGGGTAAAAGCAAATTCTTTGGAGACCTACTGGGATACCATTACTGCAATGCATATCCCTATTTTTTCAGCCACGATATCTAGAAACCAGTATCAGCTACTGCTCTGGTTTCTACATTTTAATAATGCTGCTGCTGTACCCCCTAATAGGCCCAGATATGGCAGGCTGCATAAATTGAGGCCCCTTATAGACATCCTGTCAGAGCGCTTTGGAGAAGTGTACATCCCCTCCAAAAACATTTGTATAGATTTATCACTTCTCTTCAAAGGGCGGCCTAAAATTCCAGTAGTACATCCCAAGCAAAAGCTTGCAAAGCTCAGGGTACACCAGATATTTTATGATTTATGAGGGCAAGGACTCCCAATTAGACCCCCTGGTTGCCCCCTTGACTTGACTGTTAATACACTGCAAAATTGTGTGGGAGCTCATCACTTCTGGGCCAAGGTTACCACTTATATGTGGATAACCTTTATACAAGCATCCCCTTATTCAGAACCCTTTATTGTTTATACCCCCCCAACCTGTGGCACAATAAATCGTAACCGAAAAGGAGTCATGGAGAACTGGACAGGATGAGCCCAGAGACAGGATGAGCTCCTTACCAGGCCCCAAATTATCCTATTACAAATACCAGTTGCAGATACTATCTGCCCTGTAGTTTTGTGGCACTGAGATTCCAGAGATGCCTGCATGTAACAATGTGGCCCGATTGATGGGTGAAGCATTTCAGAGACATGCTTCCATCCATTCCTGGCAAGCGATTCACCCAAAAGCTTGCAAAGGGGTATCAGACAAGATACACTGTACTTTTGGCCAAAGTGCCCTCGCAACCTTGGGTTATGTTTCAAACCATGTTTTGAAATATACCATACGCAGCTACACTATTGAAAGATACATTGTTGTGTGTACTGATTGGCTATACTGTATAACAAGAATTGTTGTATTGTTTACATCTGGTTTATATGTGTTCAGGGCAATAATAGAATTTTTCTGTTGTGTTTAGTTTGGTATTTTTTCCCCCACTGCACTGGAAGGCGTAATTATTTGAGGTGTAGGTGAAGGACAAGGGCGCCTAAAAGTGTGTGGGTGCATGAGATAATTTCATCTTGCCTACTGATGATTTCATCTCTCTGATGCCACGATTTTTTTTACTGACACCTCATCAGCTCTAACCCTTTCACTACAATTGCTAAGTCGGTATTTCTGGGCCAAATTTTCAAGTTTTACTAGTAAATTAGGTCTCCCTAGAATTTTTTTTAGTAAGGGCTTCAGTCTGCTTTGGAAAGTGTTCTTGGCACATGGGGATATTTTTCATTTCAAACATTTAGTCTAGATTTAGGTTTTAGGATCAGCTTCCTCTACAGCCACTTTACTCTTTCATTTACCACTTTGTTATACCACTTTTGAAGACAATCAGGGTACTTTCTCTGAAAAGTCAATAGCTCAGCTTTCAATGCATTTACTGAGGATATTTTTATTTTTGTGAGATATATATTTTGTACTTGGTATAGCCATTCAGCTTTTTATAGAATTGAGGTTGACACAGCTATGGTTTTTGTGTGCTCATGCCACAAATTAAAATATTTATGCTGTGGTGGAATGGCCTACTAAATTGGGTTGATTTGGGTTGACAGTGACTATTTGGTTGCAATATATTTTTTCCATAAATGTACAGATTTTCAATCTGAGGTCCCCATAAAAGCAAAGATTTTTATTTGGTGAACGATTGATTTTAGTGAAACCTGACCAATCCATAAAATTATCATGAAGCCAGTGGGAATCGAACGATTGTACATCTTACGATTTTTTGTCTGACATCTGTCAGAAAATTGATCGGCCAAGTGAAAAAAAATTTATTGGTCCCAGTGCAATCTACCTATGCCAAGCAGGCAGCTACCCTCAGTTTTCCTGGCAATATCGCCTGAAATGGTCTTTTTAGTTGATGGACAAATTGTACATTTAAACGATCGGTTTGAGATAATCGTGGTCTCACAATAACGAAAAGATCTTTACATCTATGGCCAGCTTTAGTGTTCTAACGGTACCATCCCCCCCCAAACAAACTATGAAAAAGCAGCACTTTCAAAGCAATTGAGTACAGATGTAATGAAAGGGTCCAACGAAGCTCAGCTAAACTGATAATGTTAAGTAGAATATTTAGTAAGTGTTTATTACTTGTTGGGGAAATGGAGAGAAATTTTGTTGAATCTGTTCTTTTTTTCTTCTCCTGTTCTCTTAGGAAATGTGCATTTCTGCAAAGAATAGCCTCCAGAATTTTGCATACACGAAGGCAAGGACAGCATTTCTACAAAGCTGAAGGTGTATATGTTCAGTACTTATACAATTTGTGGGGTATTTCACAGGTACAGGGGGGAAATCTGCAAGTTTTGATTTTAGAACACAGCTTCAATTTTACCTATTGCCCCAGTTTTTGAATGCTTGGTGGCCGCATCTTCAGGTGCACTAATATATGTGGGGTATCTTTTTGTTCAGGACTAGTTGAAGACAGACCTTTAGTAGGCTTTTTAGTTGTCATGGCAATTTTGGGGAGAAATCTAACTTTGTGGTTTGACCTGAAATAAAGAAAGTTCCCAAGTTAAATTTCTCCCCAAACCCTAACCCTAACTCTAACTAAAAAAACCTGCTAAATATCAATCTCCAATTTCTCCCAAACATGTATGGGTACACCCAAAGACACAGCCTCCAAACACCCCAAAACAGGGTTAATACACAAGCAATATCAGCTGGAAAGTTTGGGGCTGTGCTTAAGGGGCACACCTTGCAGTTCTTCCGTCTAAACACCCCCTTACCTGTGAAATAGTCCCCACAAACTATATTTCTCCTTGGTCTGCTTGGCAGACACAGGAACAATGGGGTATAGCTAACACCACTAGGAGGCAGGACACAACAAAAAAGAAACTAACCCCTCCTCCTCCTGCTATACCCCAGCTCCCAGGCGGAGCCAGATCAGTTTTGAGTTTTTGTTTTTCTCTTTTATTTATTTTATTATTTATTTATTCTTATTCCTTCACTGAGGCTGGAATGGGCATCCACACTGCGTGCTTTGCCTTCATTCCCCCTCCAACTGGATGTCTCCGGGGTATCTTTGTGCTCTGGCACTGACCACCCAGGCTTAGGTTTTATCCCTCTTCAGCTACAGTGGGAATGAACCATCTGGCCAGTAGATTGTGCAGAACTCGGCAGGTAAGCACCATTTTGTTTTTACCTTGCCCTGTTCCCTGGTGTATATCAAGATTGGGTTCACCGCAATTCTAGCAACCTGGCGTTTCCCCTCTGCTCAGCTCTGCCTGCAGCATCGGTAAGGGATTATATACCTCTCCCTCACTGGACACGGCGCACTCCTCACAGCCCTGCTGGTTCAGCACCACACGCCGCATTGGCCGCCTCCTTCACTTCTGCCCAGCAGTCCTCCAACCAGAAGTGCGCACAACTAGCGCGTCACTCCAGATAGGCGGTCCCTTCTCTTTCGCGCCCTTGCAGAAGTGGGACAGGCATTCTGCGCAGCTTCTGCCTCATGGATCAGCTCCCTGGTGATCCTCCACTTAGGCACACGGGGTCTCTCTGGCACACAACCCCTGTCTCCTATCAGTGCGATCTCTCCATTATTCCCCTGCACTGTTTCCCTCAGCTCAACAGCTATGCAAGGCTGCCACATGGACGCCCATCCATATTTTTGGCAAATTCTACCACTTTGATACCTTTGTGGCATCGGACACCCGCTACGGCAGGAAGGTACTTCAAGCTGTGGTGGCTAGTTCCACGTCGGCCTCTACCTCCCACCCAAAATTCTTGGGACAGGTTTGGTATGTCCCCATTGTTCCTGTGTCCCCCAAGCAGACCAAGGAGAAAAGTAGATTTTGTGTACTCACCGTTAAATCTCTTTCTCTCCAGTCGCTTGGGGGACACAGGACTTCCCTCCCTGGTGAGGCCCTTCACGTGTTCCTTCAGACATGGTCTCTAGTGTATATTCTTCATGTATATAGTTTTATTGGTAACCTCCTGTTCCGTACTTTGGTACAAACTGATCTGGCTCCGCCTGGGAGCTGGGGTATAGCAGGAGGAGGAGGGGTTAGTTTCTTTTTTGTTGTGTCCTGCCTCCTAGTGGTGTTAGCTATACCCCATTGTTCCTGTGTCCCCCAAGCCACTGGAGAGAAAGAGATTTAATGGTGAGTTCACAAAATCTCCTTATTGCTTGAGAGTCCACACCTTTAGCTATTCAGTGGGCACAGTTCTCATTGAAAGTTTGTGGTTTGACCTGAAATAAAGAAAAGAAAATTCCAAATTTCTATGAAGAACTGTGCCTACAGATCAACATATAGGAAAGCAAAGATGGCTCCGCTGAATAGCTACAGGTGTGCAATTTCAAGCAATATATAGTTTGTGGGGGGTATTTCACAGGTAATGGGGTGTTTAGACTGAAGAACTGCAAGGTGTGCACCTAGAGCACAGCCCAATACTTTACAACTGAAATGGCTCGTATATTGACCCAGTTTTGGGGTGTTTGGAGGTCATGTCTTTAGGTGCACCCATACATGCAGGGCGTCATATTGTTCTTGTCATGACAATTTTGGTGAGAAATCTAACTTTGGGAACCTTTTTTTCTTTATTTTAGGTTAAACCACAAACTGCTATGGAGAACTGCGCCCCACAGATCTGCATGTAGGAAAGCAAGGATGAATAGCTGAATAGCTGCAGGTGTGCACTTTCAAGCAATATATCATTTGTGGGGGGTATTTCACAGGTAAGGGGGTGTTTAGACAGAAGAGCTGCAAGGTGTGCACCTAGAGCACAGTCCCAAGCTTTCCAGCTGAAATGCTCTTGTGTATTGACCCTGTTTTGGGTTGTTTGGAGGCCGCATATTTAGTTGCACCCATACATGCAGGGTATCAATTTGTTAAGGAGAAGTTGGATATTGATTCTTAGCAGGTTGTTTTTAGTTTTCATGGCAATTTTGGGGAGAAATTTAACTTTGAAACTTTTCTTTATTTTAGGTCAAACCACAAACTTCTATGGAGAACTGTGCCTGCAGATCTGCATGTAGGAAAGCAAGGATGGCACCGCTGAATAGCTACAGGTGTGCACTTTCAACCAATATATAGTTTGTGGAGGTTATTTCACAGGTAAGGGGGTGTTTAGACTGAAGAACTGCAAGGTTGTGCATCTGGAGTGCAACCACAAACTTTCCAGTTAAAAATGCTCTTGTGTATTGACCCTGTTTTGCAGTGTTTGGAGGCCGTTCCTTTAAGTGCATCCATGTGCACTTAAAGCACAGCCCTAAACTTTTCAGCTACAATTGCTCTTGTGTATTGACCCCTGTTTTGGGGTGTTTGGAGGCCGTGTCTATAGGTGCACCCATACATACAGGGTATCATTTTGTTCAGGAGAAGTTGGAGATTGGCAGTTTTTTTTTTCTTGTCATGACAATTTTGGGGGACAAATCTAACTTTTGAACTTTTTGTTAGGTCAAACCTCAAATTGCTATAGAGAACTGCGCCCACAGATCTGCATGTAGAAAAGTAAAGATGGTGCCTCTGAATAGCTACAGGTATGGAGTTTCCAGCAATATATAGTTTGGGGGGGGGGTATTTCACAAGTAAGGGGGAGTTTAGACTGAAGAACTGCAAGGTGTGCACATGGATAGCAACCCCAAACTTTCTAGCTGAAATTGCTCTTGTGTATTGACCCTGTTTTGGGGTTTTTTGAGGCTGCATATTTAGTTGCACCCATACATGCAGGGTATCATTTTGTTAAGGAGAAGTTGGAGATTGATTCTTAGCAGGTTGTTTTTAGTTGTCATGGCAATTTTGGGGAGAAATTTAACTTTGGAACGTTTCTTTATTTAAGGTCAAACCACAAACTGCTACAGAGAACTGCACCCACAGATCTGCATGTAGGAAAGCAAGGATGGCACTGCTGAATAGCTACAGGTGTGCACTTTCAAGCAATATATAGTTTGTGGGGGTATTTCACGGGTAAGGTGGTGTTTAGACTGAAGAACTGCAAGGTGTGCACCTTGAGCGCAGTCCCAAGCTTTCCAGCTGAAATTGCTCTTGTGTATTGACCCTGTTTTGGGGTGTTTGGAGGCCGCGTCTTTAGGTGCACCCATACATGCAGTTCTACGGAGAACTGCGCCCACAGATCTGCTTGTAGGTAAGCAAGGATGGTGCCACTGAATAGCTACAGGTGTGCACTTTCAAGCAATATATAGTTTGTGGGGGATATTTCACATGCAAGGGTGTGTTTAGACAGAAGAACGGCAAGGTGTGCACCTAGAGCACAGTCCCAAGCTTTCCAGCTGAAATTGCTCTTGTGTATTTACCCTGTTTTGGGGTGTTTGGAGACCGCATATTTAGTTGCACCCATACATGCAGGGTATCATTTTGTTAAGGAGAAGTTGGAGATTGATTCTTAGCAGGTTGTCTTTAGTTGTCATGGCAATTTTGGGGAGAAATTTAATTTTGGAACTTTTCTTTTCTTATTTTTAGGTCAAACCACAAACTTCTACGGAGAACTGCGCCCACAGATCTGAATGTAGGAAAGCAAGGATGGCACCACCGAATAGCTGCAAGTATTCACTTTTAAGCAATATATAGTTTGTGGGGGATATTTCACAGGTAAGGGGGTGTTTAGACTGAAGAACTGCAAGGTGTGCACCTGGAGTGCAACCAAAAACTTTCTAGCTGAAATTGCTCTTGTCTATTGACCCTGTTTTGGGGAGTTTGGAGGCAGCAGCTTTAGGTGCACCCATACATGCAGTTCTTCAGAGAACTGCGCCCACGGAGCTGCTTGTAGATAAGCAAGGATGGTGCCGCTGAATAGCTGCAGGTGTTCACTTTCACGCAATATATAGTTTTTTGACGGTATTTCACAGATAAGGGGGTGTTTAGACTGAAGAACTGCAAGGTGTGCACCTGGAGCGCAACCACTAACTTTCCAACTGATATTGCTCTAGTGTATTGACCCTATTTTGGGGTGTTTGGAGGCCGCATCTTTATGTTCATCCATAGATGTAGTTCTACAGAGAACTGGGCCCACAGAGTGCATGTAGGAAAGCAAGGATGGTGCCACCGAATAGCTGCAGGTGTTTACTTTCACGCAATATATAGTTTTCTCTGTCGTCTAAGGGGGACACAGGGACCGATGGGGGTTAAGCTCCATCCTCCAGGAGGCAGGACACTTGGTAATATTAATTAAGGGGCGTGCCATACTTGGCTTAACCCCGCACACTGTGCTGAAGCTTCAGTTTTTCAAGTGTCCTGCTACCAGGAGGATGGACTTCCCCTCTGGGGGAAGATTTCTTCGGTCAGCATCGGCTGACACCCGGGGTGACACCAGGAACAGGGATACCTGCTTCCTAAGGGTTAGCCCCCGCCATGGAACAGTCACCGGGGTATTTCTTCTAGCCATGCGGCTATATCAACCACCCAGACAAGGCCTGCGCCAAACTTGGTTGACAGAAGGTCTGGCCGGTGTTAACTGCTACTGAGGTAAGCTGTCCGGTCTCCCCCAGTATCCATATGCTACTGTGGCGCCGGTTGCCCCCCCCCTCCCCTCCTCCCTCTACCAGCCAGTCGCCATACTCTTTGGGTCCAGACTCGAGTCCTTGCTATCATTCAAAGGGGACCCAGAGGGAGGCTGCCTCTGCTCGGCTGTGCATATCTTGCCGTTGAAGATTGCGGCTATAGCCTATTCCGCACAGCGCGTCTCGTTTTTGGCGCCATTCAGTGCGCGACGCCATTTTCAAATGACGTTCGCGGTGGAACGCATTGCGTTCCAGCGGCCATCTTGCGCACTACACTGAGCGGGCAGACACGCGCCGCACAGAGGGAGCAGAAGTAACTGCTCAGTGCACACAGAGCGACTGGCAGCAAAGGAGGGGAGAGCCTTCTCACCACTACAAGCAGCGTTAAAGTGACCTACAAGGTTTAACTCACGCACACTTGCTTGGCTTCAGGTGAATCACAATGGCAGAAGGTAGGCCAGTGGGCTTATTCTCTAGGGCAGGAGGGAGAGCACCCAGCACAACACAGGTCATTTATTTTGCCTGTAACAAATGTCAATCAAAAATTGCTGGGGGCCAGAGTGAGCCACTTTGCAGGTCTTGTTCTGCTGAGCAAGGGGCCCCTGCCGCTGGTGGGCATAATTCAGATTCAGTAGTAAATCTATCTGAAGGTACAAATGATCAGGGTACACCACAAGAACCCGGCACCAGCAGAGCTCAAGATTTACCAGCCCCCCTCTGGGCGGTACAATTGTCACAGTCTTTAGCATCCCTGCAGGGGCTCCCAGCCATAGCTGATAATTTAGGCAAAGCACTAGCAAAGTTGGGCCACAAGCAAGGCAACAAGCGCAAGCGCACACATGGCGCTAAAGCCGACAATCCATCTAACACATCTCCTGACGAGTCGTCAGTAGAACAAGGATCATCTCAGTCAGAGGGCGAGATACCTTATTCAGATGAATCCTCTGATGAGGAAGAGGAGAATATAGAGGCTGAGAGAGACCGTGATTCCCAACATGACGTTGATAAAATCATTAAGGGGGTACTTGAAGTACTTAACATTTCACAAACACCTAAACAGTCCGATTCAGCAAAGCTGTTCAAGAGACAACACAAATCCACTTTATGTTTTCCATCGCATGAACAGTTGATGGACATGTTGCAGGATGAATGGAACAATCCAGAACGCAAGTTTCAAGCCACTAAAAAGTTTTCAAAGTCCTACCCGTTTCCCAAAGAAATAGTAGACAAGTGGACGATTCCCCCAGTCGTGGATGCCCCAGTATCCAGACTGTCAAAATCTACCGCGCTACCAGTTAATGACGCAGCGGCTTTTAAGGATCCATCTGATAAGCGTATGGAAGGATTTTTAAGGGCTATTTACTCGTCCTCTGGTTCAACTCTCAGACCCAGTTTGGCATCAGCCTGGGTTTCCCGAGCTATTCAAGCATGGTCAGAATCATTGGTCAAGGACATCCAAGAGGGAGTCCCCAGAACTGATCTATTGTCTTCAGCACAGACGCTTGCGGAAGCATCAGCTTATTTGTGTGACACTACTCTAGATGTTTCGCAGATCACAGCTCGAACTTCAGCACTGTCCGTTGCGGCACGCAGAACATTGTGGCTTAAAAACTGGTCTGCTGACCTGAGTTCCAAGAAGTCACTAACCTCATTACCATTTAAAGGACATAGACTATTCGGAGAGGAACTTGAGAAAATAATCTCACAGGCTACGGGGGGAAAGAGCACCTTTCTCCCTCAGGCGAAGAGCAAGTTTACAGGAACAACCAGACGTGGACGGTTTTTTCGTGGGCAAAGCGGCCGTTATTCACGTAAAAGCAGCCCACCACAACGTTCGCATTTTCGAGGGAAGACCAGTGATAAAGGTCGTACCCCATGGAAGTCCAACAAAACATTCAACAAACCAGCAGGAGATAAATCTACCTCAGCCTGACGGGGCACTCCCTCCGGAATCGCTAGAGCACATAGGGGGCAAGTTACTGCGATTCCGGGAGGTGTGGATCCATCATTCAACAGATGCATGGGTCAACGAAATAGTCTCAGAAGGCTATCACCTCGATTTCACAAGATCGCCTCCACGAAAATTTTTCATGTCCAAAGTTCCAACTCATCCCAGAAAGGCTCAGGCCTTCTTGCACTGCATTGCCAATCTCGAGCGCACCGGAGTAATTATACCAGTACCAAGACAGGAGAGATTCTCAGGGTTCTACTCCAATCTGTTCATAGTGCCAAAGAAGGACGGATCCTTCAGGCCGGTGCTGGATCTCAAACTGCTAAACAAGTTTATCCGTTCCATTCATTTCAAGATGGAGACTCTCCGTTCTGTGATACGGGGAATGGAACAGGGACAGCTGATGATGTCATTAGATATCAAGGACGCTTATCTCCACGTCCCCATCTGGCCCCCTCATCAGAAATATCTCCGATTCGCATTTGCAAATCTACACTTTCAGTTTGTGGCACTGCCGTTCGGCCTGTCCTCGGCCCCACGAGTGTTCACCAAGTTAATGGCGGTCACAGCAGCAACATTACGGCTTCAGGGAGTATCTGTGACTCCGTATCTGGACGATCTTCTCCTCAAAGCCAGATCAGAAGTGAAGGCCAAGGAGGATCTAAACAAGTCGATCCGACTGTTGCAGAGTTTCGGCTGGACCATCAATTGGTCAAAATCCAACCTTCAACCAAGCCATCAGATGGTGTTTCTGGGCTTGGAGTTCAACACAATCTCACAGTTGGTATGCCTTCCACAGGAGAAACAACACAAGATCATGACGCAAGTGCGGTCATTGCTATTACACCAGAATCCTACTGTACACATGGCAATGCAGGTTCTGGGTCTCATGGTCTCAACGATCGAAGCAGTACCCTTTGCTCAGATTCACCTTCGTGCCTTACAAGCAAACATACTATCATCTTGGAAGGGAGGACCTCTGTCTCGAGTGGTCAATCTCTCCCAGACAACAAGGGAGAACCTTCAGTGGTGGTTGAGGATGGACAACCTAATCACGGGGGCAATCTTGGGCGACTCCGGAATGGAACGTCATCTCCACAGACGCCAGTCTAAAAGGTTGGGGTGCAACCTGGAACAATCTATCAGCACAAGGTCAATGGTCTCCCGAGGAGTCCAAACTCCCCATCAACATACTAGAGTTACGGGCCGTAAAACTAGCGCTGCATCAATGGTCATGTCTCCTGTACCAAAAACCAGTTCGCATCCAAAGCGACAATGTCACCACAGTGGCATACATAAATCGTCAGGGAGGAACTCGCAGCAAAGCAGCATTGAAGGAAGTTCAGCTCATACTGGAGTGGGCAGAGGTCAACCGAGTAAGATTGTCGGCCATCCACATTCCGGGAGTGTCCAACATAAAGGCAGACTTTCTCAGTCGAAACCAAGTTCGACCGGGCGAATGGGAACTTCATCCGGAAGTGTTTCGCGGAACTCGTGGTCTCTGGGGCCAACCACAGATAGATCTGATGGCATCCAAATCCAACCGGAAGGTACGCACATTCTTTGCACGGGCTCGAGACCCACTAGCGGCGGGGGTGGACGCCATGACACAACCCTGGACATTCGGCCTGGCATATGTGTTCCCCCCGCTTCCGATGTTGCCTCGAGTGCTCAAGAAGATCAGGCAGTCAACACTGACAGTGATTGTAATAGCTCCTTATTGGCCTCGGCGAACATGGTTCTCCGATCTGCAGGATTTGTCGATAGACCAACCAGTTCGTCTACAATGCAGACCAGATCTGCTCAACCAGGGCCCAGTGTCGCATCCCAATCCCGGACTATTCGCTTTGACGGCATGGCTATTGAAGCATCCATCTGGCGAAGACAGGGGATAGCAGAAGAAGTTATTGCCACTATGCTTAAAGCTCGTAAACCCACTTCTTCTAAGTCGTACCACAGGGTTTGGCGTTCCTACTATAATTGGTGTCAGGAGCTAGATGTCTCGGCCCTGGAACTCAATTTACCCAGAATTCTATCATTTCTTCAGCAAGGTCTACAATTAGGCCTAAAGCTCAGTTCTCTGAAAGTCCAAGTTTCGGCATTATCTATTTTGTTTCAGCATCGACTAGCAACAGAAGACACCAATACGTACCTTCTTACAAGGTGTGGCGCATGTAGTTCCGCCATTTCAGCAGCCAGTTGCAGGTTGGGACCTTAACTTGGTGCTGGAAGCATTGCTGGATTCCCCATTCGAACCACTGCATTCTGTTTCCGACAGTTGGATCACCTACAAGACAGTGTTCCTAGTTGCTATTTCCTCAACCAGAAGGGTGTCCGAACTGAGCGCTCTGTCCTCGGATCCGGCCTTTCTGGTGTTCCACAGAGACAAGGCAGTGTTACGAACAGTTCCATCATTTTTACCTAAAGTTGTATCTTCCTTTCACATTAATCAGGAAATCATAGTACCATCACTATGTCCGGATCCCAAAAATGACAAGGAACGACGTCTTCACAAATTAGATGTAGTCCGAGCCCTTCGGTGGTACCTTGATAGGACAAAGACTTTTCGGAAATCACAGACTCTTTTTGTGCTTCCTGCCGGTCCTCGTAAGGGTTTTCCTGCTTCCAAGACTACCATTGCTAGGTGGATAAAAGAAGCCATCAGGCAAGCTTATCTTTCCAAAGGCAAGACGCAACCAGAGACTATCACGGCTCACTCCACAAGAGCCATGGGTGCATCAGCGGCCTGGCGCAACTCTGCCTCAATGGATCAGATCTGTAGAGCAGCCACCTGGTCCTCAGTTCATACCTTTACTAAATTTTACAGACTTGACACCACTTCTTCAGCTGAGGCCTCTCTAGGCCGCAGGGTGTTGCAGTCTGTTTTGCATTAATGTTCAATCTGGCTCGTCCCACCCTGCTGTTGTCCTGGGACTGCTTTGTTAAGTCCCCATCGGTCCCTGTGTCCCCCTTAGACGACAGAGAAAATAGGATTTTTTGCTACTCACCGTTAAATCCTTTTCTCTGTAGTCGAAAGGGGGACACAGGGCTTCCCGCCCTAGGACGAGCCTTTGACCAGACGGTCGTGTCCAGGATAATCCCTGGCTTTGTTGTTATCAGTTACTTTTTTCTTTGGAACAAACTGAAGCTTCAGCACAGTGTGCGGGGTTAAGCCAAGTATGGCACGCCCCTTAATTAATATTACCAAGTGTCCTGCCTCCTGGAGGATGGAGCTTAACCCCCATCGGTCCCTGTGTCCCCCTTTCGACTACAGAGAAAAGGATTTAACGGTGAGTAGCAAAAAATCCTATTTTTGGGGGTATTTCACAGGTAAGGTGGTGTTTAGACTGAAGAACTGCAAGGTGTGCACTTTGAGCGCAGTCCCAAGCTTTCCATCTTAAATTGCTCTTGTGTATTGACCCTGTTTTGGGCTGTTTGGAGACCGCATATTTAGTTGCACCCATACATGCAGGGTACCATTTTGTTAAGGAGAAGTTGGAGATTGATTCTTAGCAGGTTGTTTTTATTTGTCATGGCAATTTTGGGGAGAAATTTAACTTTGGAACTTTTCTTTTCTTTTATTTTAGGTCAAACCACAAACTTCTACGGAGAACTGCACCCACAGATTTGAATGTAGGAAAGCAAGGATGGCACCACCGAAAAGCTGCAAGTATTCACTTTTAAGCAATATATAGTTTGTGGGGGTTATTTCACAGGTAAGGGGGTGTTTAGACTGAAGAACTGCAAGGTGTGCACCTAGAGCACAGTCCCAAGCTTTCCAGCTGAAATTGCTCTTGTGTATTGACCCTGTTTTGGGCTGTTTGGAGACCGCATATTTAGTTGCACCCATACATGCAGGGTACCATTTTGTTAAGGAGAAGTTGGAGATTGATTCTTAGCAGGTTGTTTTTATTTGTCATGGCAATTTTGGGGAGAAATTTAACTTTGGAACTTTTCTTTTCTTTATTTTAGGTCAAACCACAAACTTCTACGGAGAACTGCACCCACAGATTTGAATGTAGGAAAGCAAGGATGGCACCACCGAATAGCTGCAAGTATTCACTTTTAAGCAATATAGTTTGTGTGGGTTATTTCACAGGTAAGGGGGTGTTTAGACTGAAGAACTGCAAGGTGTGCACCTAGAGCACAGTCCCAAGCTTTCCAGCTGAAATTGCTCTTGTGTATTGACCCTGTTTTGGGGTGTTTGGAGGCCGCATCTTTAGGTGCACCCATACATGCAGGGTATCATTTTGTTAAGGAGAAGTTGGAGATTGATTCTTAGCAGGTTGTTTTTAGTTGTCATGGCAATTTTGGGGAGAAATTTAATTTTGGAACTTTTCTTTTCTTATTTTTAGGTCAAACCACAAATTTCTACGGAGAACTACGCCCACAGATCTGAATGTAGGAAAGCAAGGATGGCACCACCGAATAGCTGCAAGTATTCACTTTTAAGCATTATATAGTTTGTGGGGGTTATTTCACAGGTAAAGGGGTGTTTAGACTGAAGAACTGCAAGGTGTGCACCTGGAGTGCAACCAAAAACTTTCTAGCTGAAATTGCTCTTGTCTATTGACCCTGTTTTGGGGAGTTTGGAGGCAGCAGCTTTAGGTGCACCCATACATGCAGTTCTTCAGAGAACTGCGCCCACGGAGCTGCTTGTAGATAAGCAAGGATGGTGCCGCTAAATAGCTGCAGGTGTTCACTTTCACGCAATATATAGTTTTTTGACGGTATTTCACAGATAAGGGGGTGTTTAGACTGAAGAACTGCAAGGTGTGCACCTGGAGCGCAACCACTAACTTTCCAACTGATATTGCTCTAGTGTATTGACCCTATTTTGGGGTGTTTGGAGGCCGCATCTTTATGTTCATCCATAGATGTAGTTCTACAGAGAACTGGGCCCACAGAGTGCATGTAGGAAAGCAAGGATGGTGCCACTGAATAGCTGCAGGTGTTTACTTTCACGCAATATATAGTTTTTGGGTGTATTTCACAGGTAAGGTGGTGTTTAGACTGAAGAACTGCAAGGTGTGCACTTTGAGCGCAGTCCCAAGCTTTCCATCTTAAATTGCTCTTGTGTATTGACCCTGTTTTGGGCTGTTTGGAGACCGCATATTTAGTTGCACCCGTACATGCAGGGTACCATTTTATTAAGGAGAAGTTGGAGATTGATTCTTAGCAGGTTGTTTTTATTTGTCATGGCAATTTTGGGGAGAAATTTAACTTTGGAACTTTTCTTTTCTTTTATTTTAGGTCAAACCACAAACTTCTACGGAGAACTGCACCCACAGATTTGAATGTAGGAAAGCAAGGATGGCACCACCGAAAAGCTGCAAGTATTCACTTTTAAGCAATATATAGTTTGTGGAGGGTATTTCACAGGTAAGGGGGTGTTTAGACTGAAGAACTGCAAGGTGTGCACCTAGAGCACAGTCCCAAGCTTTCCAGCTGAAATTGCTCTTGTGTATTGACCCTGTTTTGGGCTGTTTGGAGACCGCATATTTAGTTGCACCCGTACATGCAGGGTACCATTTTGTTAAGGAGAAGTTGGAGATTGATTCTTAGCAGGTTGTTTTTATTTGTCATGGCAATTTTGGGGAGAAATTTAACTTTGGAACTTTTCTTTATTTTAGGTCAAACCACAAACTTCTACGGAGAACTGCACCCACAGATTTGAATGTAGGAAAGCAAGGATGGCACCACCGAATAGCTGCAAGTATTCACTTTTAAGCAATATAGTTTGTGGGGGTTATTTCACAGGTAAGGGGGTGTTTAGACTGAAGAACTGCAAGGTGTGCACCTAGAGCACAGTCCCAAGCTTTCCAGCTGAAATTGCTCTTGTGTATTGACCCTGTTTTGGGGTGTTTGGAGGCCGCATCTTTAGGTGCACCCATACATGCAGTTCTACGGAGAACTGCGCCCACAGAGCTGCTTGTAGGTAAGCAAGGATGGTGCCACTGAATAGCTACAGGTGTGCACTTTCAAGCAATATATAGTTTGTGGGGGATATTTCACATGCAAGGGTGTGTTTAGACGGAAGAACGGCAAGGTGTGCACCTAGAGCACAGTCCCAAGCTTTCCAGCTGAAATTGCTCTTGTGTATTTACCCTGTTTTGGGGTGTTTGGAGACCGCATATTTAGTTGCACCCATACATGCAGGGTATCATTTTGTTAAGGAGAAGTTGGAGATTGATTCTTAGCAGGTTGTTTTTAGTTGTCATGGCAATTTTGGGGAGAAATTTAATTTTGGAACTTTTCTTTCTTATTTTTAGGTCAAACCACAAATTTCTACGGAGACTACGCCCACAGATCTGAATGTAGGAAAGCAAGGATGGCACCACCGAATAGCTGCAAGTATTCACTTTTAAGCATTATATAGTTTGTGGGGGTTATTTCACAGGTAAAGGGGTGTTTAGACTGAAGAACTGCAAGGTGTGCACCTGGAGTGCAACCAAAAACTTTCTAGCTGAAATTGCTCTTGTCTATTGACCCTGTTTTGGGGAGTTTGGAGGCAGCAGCTTTAGGTGCACCCATACATGCAGTTCTTCAGAGAACTGCGCCCACGGAGCTGCTTGTAGATAAGCAAGGATGGTGCCGCTGAATAGCTGCAGGTGTTCACTTTCACGCAATATATAGTTTTTTGACGGTATTTCACAGATAAGGGGGTGTTTAGACTGAAGAACTGCAAGGTGTGCACCTGGAGCGCAACCACTAACTTTCCAACTGATATTGCTCTAGTGTATTGACCCCTATTTTGGGGTGTTTGGAGGCCGCATCTTTATGTTCATCCATAGATGTAGTTCTACAGAGAACTGGGCCCACAGAGTGCATGTAGGAAAGCAAGGATGGTGCCACTGAATAGCTGCAGGTGTTTACTTTCACGCAATATATAGTTTTTGGGGGTATTTCACAGGTAAGGTGGTGTTTAGACTGAAGAACTGCAAGGTGTGCACTTTGAGCGCAGTCCCAAGCTTTCCATCTTAAATTGCTCTTGTGTATTGACCCTGTTTTGGGCTGTTTGGAGACCGCATATTTAGTTGCACCCGTACATGCAGGGTACCATTTTGTTAAGGAGAAGTTGGAGATTGATTCTTAGCAGGTTGTTTTTATTTGGCATGGCAATTTTGGGGAGAAATTTAACTTTGGAACTTTCTTTTCTTTTATTTTAGGTCAAACCACAAACTTCTACGGAGAACTGCACCCACAGATTTGAATGTAGGAAAGCAAGGATGGCACCACCGAAAAGCTGCAAGTATTCACTTTTAAGCAATATATAGTTTGTGGGGGTTATTTCACAGGTAAGGGGGTGTTTAGACTGAAGAACTGCAAGGTGTGCACCTAGAGCACAGTCCCAAGCTTTCCAGCTGAAATTGCTCTTGTGTATTGACCCTGTTTTGGGCTGTTTGGAGACCGCATATTTAGTTGCACCCATACATGCAGGGTACCATTTTGTTAAGGAGAAGTTGGAGATTGATTCTTAGCAGGTTGTTTTTATTGTCATGGCAATTTTGGGGAGAAATTTAACTTTGGAACTTTTCTTTCTTATTTTAGGTCAAACCACAAACTTCTACGGAGAACTGCACCCACAGATTTGAATGTAGGAAAGCAAGGATGGCACCACCGAATAGCCTGCAAGTATTCACTTTTAAGGCAATATAGTTTGTGGGGGTTATTTCACAGGTAAGGGGGTGTTTAGACTGAAGAACTGCAAGGTGTGCACCTAGAGCACAGTCCCAAGCTTTCCAGCTGAAATTGCTCTTGTGTATTGACCCTGTTTTGGGGTGTTTGGAGGCCGCATCTTTAGGTGCACCATACATGCAGTTCTACGGAGAACTGCGCCCACAGAGCTGCTTGTAGGTAAGCAGGATGGTGCCACTGAATAGTACAGGTGTGCACTTTCAGCAATATATAGTTTGTGGGGGATATTTCACATGCAAGGGTGTGTTTTAGACCTGAAGAACTGCAAGGTGTGCACCTGGAGCACAGTCCCAAGCTTTCCAGCTGAAATTGCTCTTGTGTATTTACCCTGTTTTGGGGTGTTTGGAGACCAGCATATTTAGTTGCACCCATACATGCAGGGTATCACTTTGTTAAGGAGAAGTTGGAAGATTGATTCTTAGCAGGTTGTTTTTAGTTGTCATGGCAATTTGGGGGAGAAATTTAATTTTGGAACTTTTCTTTCTTATTTTTAGGTCAAACCACAAATTTCTACGGAGAACTACGCCCACAGATCTGAATGTAGGAAAGCAAAGGATGGCACCAACCGAATAGCTGCAAGTATTCACTTTTAAGCATTATATAGTTTGTGGGGGTTATTTCACAGGTAAGGGGTGTTTAGACTGAAGAACTGCAAGGTGTGCACCTGGAGTGCAACCAAAAACTTTCTAGCTGAAATTGCTCTTGTCTATTGACCCTGTTTTGGGGGAGTTTGGAGGCAGCAGCTTTAGGGTGCACCCATACATGTGGGCATTGTTTTCTTCAGGGAAAACTTGTTTTTTGATATTTGGGTAATTGAAAATTTTTATATTGAGTATTTTCCCAAATTCATTCTGACTTTGAGACTTTGGTGATATTAAGAATAAAAACTAAATTCCAAAAATTTATGTTGCGTTTTAGGGTGATCTGTAGGATGGAAGCTACATTTTATAGCAAAAACTACACCAACATCTAAAAACCTAGACGTATGTGGTTTCTGAAAACTTAAGGGGTATTTTATTCTATCATTAGATATGCTATGTTAACCTAGAGATGCCCTCTATTTGTGTTCCAATGTAAAATTGTACAAAATGCTGTTTTATTATTGGGGTGTCTTCTGGACAAGAAAAGGGGATACCAATACATATCTGGTATCGTTAGTCAATGTAATTCTTCTTTGAAAATAAAACACCAAAATAAAAATACTTTATTCGTTATTTCACTTTTTTTTTTATTTTTTTTTACATATTTCACTCCAGATGTTTGCTACATGCTATACTAATGCTTGATGTGTTTTCAGGAGCAGAAGATTATATGGAATGAGAGAAGGGTTTTCTGAACCTTGAATGATGAGTATTTTATGGCTTTTTGTTATTTGGTTCTGGTGTCAGCACCCAGAGGACTTTCCTATAGGAGTCGAGAGGATGGAGTGGGGAGACCTCTTGTGAGTTAACTGCACAACTGCTCACAACAATCCCATCATAATAAAGCTGCATTTTTAAGCATAGTCAAATGGCAAAACTACCGGGGTTGTGATCACACCAAGGCCTCACCCTCAACTGGGTCTGACAGATGCGCTGACAGGAAATCTGGCTCTAAACTTCATTCAGAAAGGTTAGTTACATTACTGTAGCATATTGATTTCTTATGATTAAAATATTTCAATATTTTCTGAATTCTGTTGCTCTATAAAAGTAATGAAAACATTTTAAAAATATATAATTGTCATTCTAAAATAGGTGTGCTCTAAGAAGGATCAATACTGTAACCACTTTTAAAATTTCCCATTATGCTAAAGTGATGAAAATGACATGGAATAAACATTTACTCTGTGATCAGAGGTCTGTATTGAGATTAAACAGCCCTTTTAAAGAGCAGCCTTCTTCTACACTAACGTTTTATAAATTTCAGGAACAGGAGATGATTTTTTAATTGGCTGTCATTTATAGTTTTACATTTTTTAAAAATATCTTACTCTTTTCAGCTTTCCAATGGGCTGGCTGACTCCATCTAAAGAACAAATGCTCTGTAAGGCTACACCTTTATTTCTCTGTTTTGTATTACTTTTCTTTTATTCAGGTCCTCATCTAGTCATATTCTAGTTTCTTATTTAAACCAGTGCATGGTTGCTGTGGTAAATTGGACCCTAGTAACCAGACTGATGAAATTGCAAACTGAAGAGCTGCTAAATAAAACAACTAAACTGAAAAATAGTAAGGAATGAAAAACCAACTGTTACTGTCTGTCATACTTAAAGTTAACTCAAAGGAACACAACCCCCATTTATTAAACTAAGGTTCGATTAAGATTGACTATTTTCAGTGGCTCTGGTGCAAAATACAGTGTCTCACCCCTATGTGTACTATTTTGGCTCAATTAATACGAACTACCTTTATTATATACTGATCACTCACTTATTATAGCTTTATAATACACAAAAGCCATGAATATCTTGTAAAATATTCCTTATAAATGGTGAGTTCTGATGTCATCAGTTATAAACGGTGAGTTCTGATGTCATTTCTGTCACTTGACTCACTGAAATTTGTGTATTATAATAAATAAAGTACACCCAGTTGTAAAATATGAGGATATTAGAAGTTAACTCGGAGTCCATGACCTGTATATAAAAACATGAAACATGATGGTCATGAAATTCCTCGGTAACTTATAATATCCTTATATTTTACAAGAGGGGGTACTTTATTCACTATATAATATATGTTACTGTATGCCTCCCACTCCCTGTACTCTACTGGGTAATAATAAATGTTTTTTTGTTCTGGGCACCCCAATATTATTGTTGTATTATGCATCCTACATTATGTGTCACCCCCACTTGTACTCTACTACCTTTATTACACTGGACACCCCATAATATGGGTGTATAATACATGATACAGTGTTTCTTACCCCATTTATACTCTATGGTGGGTACCCCCTTATTATTGGTCTTTTGTGCAAGCTATAGTGTCACCCCCTACTTGGGTCAAGTACTGATTTCCCTGTTATTATGGGGTTAGGGACTGGCCATCTGTGAATTTGGGCAAATGCCTGTTGGGCTGCTGTCTGTGCAATGTAAATGGGCCACACGGTCCTCTCTGCACAGCCTGCTGTCTCGATACTGTAGATTTAATGAGGCTGCTGTTGCTGACAAACACAACTAGATGTCGCCTATTTCTCTTGTGACTGTAGCTCCTCTGCAGTTTTTCAAAGTACTTCTGGAACTTTTAACTGCAAAGTTTTAAAAGTTTCCACTGAATGATCTTTTTTTTTTCTTTTAATTTTAATGGGGAACCCTGGCCACCAATGGTTTTTTAACTGGGGGGCTGGTCACCAAATATTTTTGGTAATTTTTTTTCAGAGGTCCTGACTACTTCTTCCCCCTAATTTTATTGGGGGGCCTTGATCATCAATGTTTTCTTTTTAGCTTGTGTGGGTGTTGGAGTTTGGTTGCCAATGTCACACATGAATACATGTATGGGACCTGTTATTCAGAATTCTTGAGACCTGGGGTTTTACAGAAAACCTATCTTTCTACATACTTTGTCTGCTAGAAAATCATGTAAACATTGAATAAACATTAAATAATCCCAATAATCTGATTTTGCTCCAATAAAGACTAATTATATCTTAGTTTGGCTCAAGAACAATGCTCTGTTTTATTTTACAGAGCAAATGAAATCAGTTTTTAACATTTGGATTGTTTGATTGTAATGGAGTCTATCTGAGATGGCCTTTCCGTAATTTGGAGCTTTCTGGATAATGGGTTTCCAGTTAACCAATCCCATACCTGAATTGGGTTGCTTTGATTTTTTTTGCTAGGGCTGCTTTTTTTCTCCCAGTCCGACCCTGTTATGGGGTATAATATATGCTATGGCATGTCTCATCCCTACTTACTGTTTGAATACTAAAGTGTTGCTCACTCGTTAATTTATTCAACACCCATAATAGATACAAAATGTAATGAGGGCCCTGCCCTTATTTGATTTTGCATTTGATGCAAATACATTCCTACACTAAACAACAATTTGTTAGTCGCATTCTAGCACATCAGCTTATGTAAACAATAATACAGCATGTATGTGTTTAGTAATAATTTTCTTGTAATATAGACAAATGCGACATACACTGACTGGAAGTTAAGTAGGATGCATGCAAATTAAAACTATACTTATCTGAAACATTCTGCATCTGTTTGGGAATATTTTTTAGATCATATCAAATGTCAGGATACATAGCATTCTGACAGATACCATTAAAAGGAATTTTCAGCATACAAATTCTTGAGTGGACAGAATTATGAGCTATAGTTACTAATCTGATAAAGCACAAATGTTATGAACTTTGTTTTAAGCAGTGGGATGGATTATGAAATATCTAAACCTGATCTCTTCATGAGGTGAGTAAGGTAAGTTGGAACCCTCCTGCCACTACAAAATGCACACATTGAATGTTTACCAGCAAGACAGGAGATAAGCTTTTCGCTACTGTCCCGTCTGCTAGCTCCGGCTCGACTGTAAATGTGGGAAGAAGGCATGACCCCTTTACGGAGGACAGACAGGTAGAGCCTGGTCGCTTGGAGCATGTAAGTTAGGGAGTAACTCCGCTCTATACACAAAGGATCTAGCCCTCAATGTCCAAGTATGGAGTAGTGGGGTAAAAGCTAGCTCTTTACCTCTAAGGTGCCTCAGCACATGCAAAGGGTGCAAAAGGCTTCCAAATTATTTTTTAAACTATGACTTTTGTCCACAATTGTTAGGGAACAAAGATAACAGGCTTTTCTCACCTTTCCTATATTCATCTCCCAACACAAGTAACCAATCTTTACCTTTCCCTAACATATACAGCCACACCCCTATAAAACATCAGCAATGCTCAATATTCCCAATCTCTTAAAACCAAAGTCCTAAAACCAACCCGTTACACTCTTCACACTCGCCCTCACCCCTAACCCTATCCCTTCCTTTGTACTAAAGTACCAGAATCTTCACCTTCCCTATAACCCTGCAAAATCACAGCAACCATCAATCTTCCCAACCCTGTCTTTTTCCAACCCTAAATTCTAACACTAATCCTAATATATACACACCTGTTAGGGAACAAAGAACACAAAGCCTTTCTCTCACCTTTCCTGTATTCATCTCCCAACACAATTGCCAAGTATTTACCTTTCCCCATAACTCTGTACAGGCACACCCCTACAAAAAATAAGCAACCCTCAATCTTCAGAACCCTTATTATCGCAACCCTCAAAGTCCTAACACCAAATCTAAACCCAACCCCTAAACTCCCCCCTCCCTTTGGTACCAAAGTAGCAAAATTTTTCACCTTCCTTATAACCCTGTACGGCCACAGCCCCACAAAATCACAGCAACCCTTAATCTTCCCATCCCTATTTTTTTCCAACCTTAAGTCCTAACCCCAACACTAACTCTAAAAACAGTAACCCTAACCTAATACCCATCTTTAACCCTAATACACTAACCCCCAACCCTAATATCTAACCCTTATAACCAACCCTAAACCACTAACCCTAATACCCAACCTAACCCTAATCCCCAATCCTAATACTTTACCCTAACCTAACACCTAACCCATACCTAACCCTAATACCTAAACCCTAAAACCCTAATACACTAACCCTAACACCCAACCCTAATCCACCCTAATACCCAACCCTAATAACCTAACCCTAATACCCAACCCTAATACCTAACCCTAACACCCAACCCTAATCCCTAACCCTAATACCCAACCCTAATACCTATCCCCAACCCTAATACCCAACACTAACCCCTTAAACCTAATACCTAACCCTAATACCCAACACTAAACCCTTAACCCTAATACCCAACCCTAATACCTAACCTTAGTACCCAACCCTAATACCTAACCCTAATAACCAACCCTCATACCCTACCCTAACACTAATCCTAATACCCAACCCTAACCCTAATACCCAACCCTAATACCCAACCCTAATACCTAACCCTAATAGCCAACCCTAATACACTAACCATAATAACCAACCCTAAACCCCAACCCTAATAACCAACCCTAATCCCCAACCCTAACACCTAACCTAACCCCTTAACCCTAATACCTAACCCTAATACCCAAACTTAACCCTAATACACTAACCCTAATACCCAACCCTAATACCTAACACCCAAACCTAACCCTAATACCCAACCCTAATACACTAACCCTAATACCCAACCCTAATACCTAACACCCAAACCTAACTCTAATACCTAACCCTAATACCCAACCCTAACCCTAATACCCTAACCCTAATACCCAACCCTAACCCTAGTACCCAACCCTAATACCCAATCTTAATACCCAACCCTAATAACTATCCCAACCCTAACCCTAATACCCAACCCTAATATCTATCCCAACCCTAATATCCAACCCTAACCCTAATACCTAACCCTAATAACCAACCCTAATACCTAACCCAAATACCAAACCCTAATCCCCAACCCTAACCCTAATACCCAACCCTAATCCCCAACCCTAACCCTAGTACCCAACCCTAACCCTAATACCTAACCCTAATAACCAACCCAAATACCTAACCCCTAACCCTAATAACCAACCCTAATACCGAACCCTAATCCCCAACCCTAATACCTATCCCAACCCTAACCCTAATAACGAACCCTAACCCTAGTACCCAACCCTAATACCTAACCATAATACCTAACCCTATATACCAACCCTAACCCTAATAACCAACCCTAATACCCAACACCCAAACCTAACCCTAATACCTAACCCTAATACCCAACCCTAACCCTAATCCCCAACCCTAACCCTAGTACCCAACCCTAATACCTAACCCTAATACCCAACCCTAACACCTAATCCCTAACCCTAATACCCAACCCTAATACCTATCCCAACCCTAATACCCAACCCTTACCCTAGTACCCAACCCTAACCCTAATACCCATCCTAATAACCAATCCTAATACCCAACCATAATAACCCTAACCCTAACCAACCCTAATACCCAACCCTAATCTCTAACCCTAATACCCAACCCTAATACCTAACCCTAATACCCAACCCTAATACCCAACCCTCATAACCAACCCTAATACCTAACCCTAATACCTAACCCTAATACCCAACCCTAATAACTATCCCAACCCTAATACCCAACCCTAATAACTATCCCAACCCTAACCCTAATACCCAACCCTAACCCTATCCCAACCCCCTAACAACCCTAACCCTAACCCTAATCCCAACCCTAAATACCCTAATTCCCAACCCTATACCCTAACCCTAATACCTAACCATAATACCCAACCCTAATACCTAACCCTAATCCATAACCCTAATCCCTAACCCTAATACCAAACCCTAATCCCTAACCCTAATCCCCAACCCTAATACCCAAATCTAACCCTAATCCCGAACCCTAACCCTAGTACCCAACCCTACCCTAATACCTAACCATAATAACCAACCCTAACCCTACCTTAGGGTAGTATTAGGTGTTGTGGTATTAGTTAGTTATTAGGATGGTATTAGGTTATGGATTAGGGTTGGTGTTAGGTATATGTGATTAGGTGTTTTTAGGTTAGGTATTAGGTTAGGTAAAGCGTTAGGTGTTAGGTTAGGGTAAAGTATTAGGATTGGGCATTAGTGAGCGTTGATTAGCGTTAGTGGTTAGTGTTTGGTGATAAGGGTTAGATTATTAGGGTTGCCGAGGTAGGTATTAGGTTTAGAGTGGTATTAGGGTTAGGTTACTGTTTATAGGAGTTAGTGTGTTAGGACTTAGTGAAAAAAATAGGATGGGAGATTAAGGGTTGCTGTGATTTTGTGGGTGTCGCGTGACAGGTTATAAGGAAGGTTGAAAAATGTGGCTACTTTGCTGACCAAGGGAGGGGGAGTTTTTAGGGGTTGAAAAATGGGTTATAGATTTGGTGTTAGGACTTTTGAGTGTTGCGATAATAAGGGTTCTGAAGATGAGGTTGTCTTATTTTTGTAGGGGTGTGCCTGTTACGAGTTATGGCGGAAAGGTAAAATTACTGGCAATTGTTGGAGAATGAATACAGGAAGGTGAGAGAAAGGCTGTGGTTGTTTCTTTGTTCCCTAACAAGTAGGTATGTACAATAATAGGATTAGCTGTTAGATTTAGGTTGGAAAAAACAGGTTTGGAAGATTTGGGGCCTGTATTTTGCAGGTATATGGAAAAGGGTGAAGATTCTGGTACTTTATACCAAAGAAGGATATGGTTAGGGGTGAGGAGCGAGTGTGAAGAGTGTACGGGTTGTTTAGGGACTTTGGTTTTAAGAGATGTTGGGGGAATTATGAGCATTCTGATTGTTTATAGGGCATCTGTGGTGTATATAGTGTTAGGAAAAGGTAAAGATTGGACGTGTGTTGGGAGAGAATATAGGAAAGGTAGAGAAAGCCTGTTAATTCTTTGTTCCCAACAATTGTGGACAAAAGTCATAGTTTAAAAATAATTTGAAGCTCTTTGCACCCTGTTTGCATGTGCTGAGGCACCCTTAGAGTTAAAGAGCTAGGCTTTTACCCCACTAACTCCATACTTGACATTGAGGGCTAATCCTTGTTACAGGCGGAGTTAACTGCCTCAACTTACATTGCCGCCAACGACCAGCGTCTACTGTCTGTCCTCCGTAAAGGGTCATGCCTTCTTCCCCACATTACAGTCGAGCCGACTGAGCAGACGGGACAGTAGCGAAAAGTTGCTCCTGTCTTGCTGTAAACATTCAATGTGTGATTTGTGTAGTCAGGAGGTTTCCAACTTACCTTACTCACCCTTTCCCATTGGAAAAAAGAGATCAGTTTAGATATTCATAATCCATCCCACTGCTTAAAACAAAGTCGATAAACATTTGTGCTATTATCAGATTAGTAACTATGCTCATGAATCTGCCACTCAAATTTGTATATGCTGGAAAATTCCTTTTTAATGGTATCTGGTCAGAATACTATGTATCCGAACATTTGATATGATTCTAAAATATTCCCAAACAGATGCAAAAAGTTTCATTAAGATTATTTAATTTTTGCATGCATCCTACTTAACTTCCAGTCAGTGATTATTGTCGCATTTGTCTATCATTACAAGAAAATTATTACTAAGCACATACATGCAGTATTATTGTTACATAGGCATAAAGCTCGATGTGCTAGAATGCTACTAACAAATTGTTGTTTAGTTAGGGAGATGTATTATGCATCAAACTGCAAAATCAAATAAGGCAGGGCCTGCATGACATCTTGTATCTTATTATGGGTGTGAAATAAAAGTTAACGAGGTGAGCAACACTTGAGTATTCAAACAGTAATGTAGGGATGAACATGCCCATAGCTATATTATACCCCCATAACAGGTCGGACTGGAGAAAAAAAGCAGGCCCTAGCAAAAAAAACAAAGCAACCCAATCAGGCTATGGATTGGTTAACTGGAAACCAATTATCCAGAAAAGCTCCAAAATTCGAAGGCCATCTCAGATAGACTCCCATTACAATCAAACCAATCCAAAGTTTTAAAAACTGATTTCATCTTCTCTGTAAAATAAACAGAGCATTGTTCTTTGAGCAAATCTAAGATTATAATAGCTTTATTGGGAAGCAAAATCAGATTATTCGGTCTATTATTTAAATGGTCTTAATTCAATGTTACATGATTTTCTAGCAGACAAAGTATGTAGATCCAATTTTGAAAGATTAGTTATCTGTAAAACCAGGTCTATGATGGACATTGCAACGCAAACTCACCACCCACACAGCTAAAAAAAACATTGATGATCAAGGCCCCCCAATAAAATTAGGGGAATAGAATGATCAGACCTCGGATTAATAGTATGAAGATGGGATACCAAAAATATTTGGGACCAGCCCCCCAGTTTAAAAACCATTGGTGCCAGGTCCCCATTAAAATTAAAAGAAAAAAAAAATCATTCAGTTGGAAACTTTTAAAACTATTGCAAGAGTTAAAAGTTCCAGAAAGTACTTAGAAAAAAGCCCTCAGAGGACTACCAGTCACAAGAGAAAATAGGCGACATCTAGTTGTGTTTTGGTCAGCAACAGCAGCCCTCATTAAACTCTACAATGTATAGAGACAGCAGGTGTGCAGACGTGGAACCATGTGGCCCATTAACATGCACAGCAGCGCCCAAAACAGCATTTGCCCCAAATCACAGATGCCATCCCTAACCCATAATACAGGAAATCATACTACCCAAGTAGGAGGTGACACTATAGCTATGCACAAAGACCAATAATAGGGTACCCACCATAGTATAAATTGGGGTAAGAAAACCACTGTATTCATGTATTATACACCATATTATGGGGTGTCCAGTGTAATAAAGTAGTTAGGAAAACAAGTGGCGGACAACATAATGTAGATGCATGAATACAAATAATGGGGGCCCAGAACAAAAAACATTCGTATTATTACAGTGGAGTACAGGGAGTTGGGAGCATACAAGTAACATTATATTATATAGTGAATAAAGTACCCCTCTTGTAAAATATAAGGATATTATAAGTTACCAAGGAATTTCATGACCATCATGTTTCATGTTTTTATACAGGTCATGGAACTCCCGAGTTAACTTCTAATATCCTCATATTTTACAACTGGGTGTACTTTATTTATTATAATACACAAATTTCAGTGAGTCAAGTGACAGAAATGACATCAGAACTCACCGTTTATAACTGATGACATCAGAATTCACCATTTATAAGGATATAATTTACAATTTACAAGATATTCATGGCTTTTGTGTATTATAAAGCTATAATAAGTGAGTGATCAGTATAATAAAGGTAGTTCATATTAATTGAGCCAAAATAGTACACATAGGGGTGAGAAACACTGTATTTTGCACCAGAGCCACTGAAAAATAGTCAATCTTAATCGAACCTTAGTTTAATAAATGGGGTTGTGTTCCCTTTGAGTTAACTTTAAGTATGACAGACAGTAACAGTTGGTTTTCATTCCTTACTATTTTTCAGTTTAGTTGTTTTATTTAGTAGCTCTTCAGTTTGCAATTTCATCAGTCTGGTTACTAGGGTCCAATTTACCACAGCAACCATGCACTGGTTTAAATAAGAAACTAGAATATGACTAGACGAGGACCTGAATAAAAGAAAAGTAATACAAAAACACAGAAATAAAGGCGTAGCCTTACAGAGCATTTGTTCTTTAGATGGAGTCAGCCAGCCCCATTGGAAAGCTGAAAAGAGTAAGATATTTTTAAAAAATGTAAAACTATAAATGACAGCCAATTAAAAAATCATCTCCTGTTCCTGAAATTGTATAAAACGTTAGTGTAGAAGAAGGCTGCTCTTTAAAAGGGCTGTTTAATCTCAATACAGACCTGTGATCACAAGTAAATGTTTATTCCATGTCATTTTCATCACTTTAGCATAATGGGAAATTTTAAAGTGGGTTACAGTATTGATCCTTCTTAGAGCACACCTATTTTAGAATGACAATTATATATTTTAAAATGTTTTCATTACTTTTAATAGAGCAACAGAATTCAGAAAATATTGAAATATTTTAATCATAAGAAATCAATATGCTACAGTAATGTAACTAACCTTTCTGAATGAAGTTTAGAGCCAGATTTCCTGTCAGCGCATCTGTCAGATCCAGTTGAGGGTGCAGGCCTTGGTGTGATCACAACCCCGGTAGTTTCGCCATTGACTATGCTTAAAATGCAGCTTTATTATGATGGGATTGTTGTGAGCAGTTGTGCAGTTAACTCAGAAGAGGGTCTCCCCACTCCATCCTCTCGACTCCTATAGGAAAGTCTCTGGGTGTTGACACCAGAACCAATAACAAAAAGCCATAAAATACTCATCATTCACAGGTTCAGAAAACCCTTCTCTCTTTCCAATAATCTTCTGCTCCTGAAAACACATCAAGCATGAAATATGTAAAAAAAAAGTGAAATAACGAATAAAGTATTTTTATTTTGTGTTTTATTTCAAAGAAGAATTACATTGACTAACGATACCAGATATGTATTGGTATCCCCCTTTTCTTGTCCAGAAGATACCCCAATAATAAAACAACATTTTGTACAATTTTACATTGGAACACAATAGATAGGGCATCTCTAGGTTAACATAGCATATCTAACGATAGAAATGAAATACCCCCTTAAGTTTTCAGAAACCACATACGTCTAGGTTTTTAGATGTGGTGTAGTTTTTGCTATAAATGTAGCTTCCATCCTACAGATCACCCTAAAAAGCAACATCATTTTTTGGAATTTAGTTTTTATTTCTTAAATATCACCAAAGTCTCAAAGTCAGAAGTGAATTTGGGAAAATACTCAAATAAAAATTTTCAAATTAACCCAAATATCAAAAAGGAGATTTTGTGTACTCACCGTTAAATCTCTTTCTCTTCAGTCGCTTGGGGGACACAGGGACAGTGGGTATAGCTGGAACCACTAGGAGGCAGGACACAATAAAAAAATAGAAACTTGACCCCTCCTCCTCCTGCTATACCCCTCCTCCGTAGGCAGAGACACTCAGTTCGTACCAAAGGAGAAACAGGAGGTTATCAATAATCAACAGAAAATCTGATAAATAATTACAAGAAGGACAGTCTGAAGCCAAGAGAAGGCCTCTATTCAGGGAGGGAAGCCCTGTGTCCCCCAAGCGACTGAAGAGAAAGAGATTTAACGGTGAGTACACAAAATCTCCTTTTCTCTAGGTCTGCTTGGGGGACACAGGGACAGTGGGGACGTACCAAAGCTGTCCCCTGAATCTAGGGCGGGAAGTAGAGGCCTACGTGGAACCAGCCACTGCAGCCTGAAGTACCTTCCTGCCATAGTGGGTGTCAGATGCCACAAGGTGCCAAACTGGTAAAATTTGGCAAAAGTATGGATTGAAGTCCACGTTGCAGCCTTGTTCCGCTGAGGCTTATTTTTGAAAAGCCCTCTGGTGGAATGTGCCCTGATTGATCTGGGGGAACCTGACCCTGTGATGAATAGGATCTCTGGATGGCCTGCTTTATCCATCAGGATATGGTGGTCTAAGGACAAGGAGTCCGATAGACGGATGTCCTCGACCCAGTGCAGGTAAAACTTGAGGGCCCTAACGGGGTCGAGGGTGTGCAGTGCTGCTTCCTTCGCATTGGAAAGGGATGGGCAGAAGGTAGGAATCGTAATTTCCTGGTTGAGGTGGAAAGTGGAAACCACCTTGGGAAGAAAAGAGGGAGAAGTATGAAGTACTGCCCTGTCATTGTGGAAGGTCAACAGAGGAGACCTACAGGATTGGGCAGAGATCTCAGATACTCTCCGTGCTGAGGCAATAGCGAGCAGAAAAAACTGTTTTCCATGTGAGCCACTGAAGTGGAATAGAATCCATGGGTTTAAAGGGAGCGTGTTGCAGGGCACGTAGGACTAGGGTTAAGTCCCAATTTGGCACCGGTGAAAGTACCGGGCGCTTTATGTGGGCCATTCCCTGAAGAAAAATCCTAACATCTGGGAACAAGGCGAGAGGTCTTTGGAACAGGATGGAAGTGCCGAAAACTGAGATTTCAGTGATCCGAGGGACATGTGCAGGGACAGTCCCTCCTGTATAAGGCCAGAAGGAGTGGAGTGGAAAACTTCAGTGAATTGAAACCATTACATTGGCACCACCAATGGAAAGTGAACCAGACCCAATGGTACGTCTTGGCGGAGACCGGTTTGCGGGCTGCACGCATGGTAGAATGACAGTGTCAGAGAACCCCTTCCGTCTTAGGATCGCAGTTTCAGTAGTCACGCCATCAAATTGAGGGTGGCAGGACAGTGGTGAAGGATTGGACCCTGAGAGAGAAGGTCCAGGATGAGAGGCCAAGGTTCCTCTACTGAGAGATGTACTAGATCCTAGACCCAGGATCTACGGGGCCATGTTGGAGCTATGAGGATGAGAGTATGAGTTCTCTCTGAAGTTTCTTGATCTTTCTTGGAATGAACGCAAGATGGAAGTCCCATGGGGAGGTGAGGGCGTCTGCCGCCAGAGGGTCCCTGGACCTTGCAAAGAAGAGAGGAACTTTACGATTGTGATCGACCTCTGGCGTCCCCCATCTTTGAGTGATCTTGTGGAAGATGTTGTCCTTTACAGGCCACATCTAGGGATGCCTGCTGAGATAATCTGCTTCCCAGTTTAAGAGACCTGGAATGAAGATGGCTGACAGGCGAGTCGGATTGCCTGTATCTCAAGAAGGTTGATGTGAAGACATTGTTCCGATAGAGACCAGCGACCCTGCGCTGACCGACCCTCTGCACTGCTCCCCGACCGGAGAGGCTTGCATCTGTGGTGAGCAGTCACCATTGTGGATCCCCTAGGGGTCTGCCCCTGGTCAGGTGACTGGTTTGCATCAACCAGAGAAGAGAGACTCGAGTCCTGCGGGATAAACGAAATTCCAGGAGAAGGGATTTGTGCCTCCAGGCCGCAAGAATATTCCACTGAAGCTCCCTGAGGTGACGTTGGGTGAAGGGAACTGATTCTATCATCGAAACCATGACTCCCAACACCTTCATGTAGAATCTCGCGGTGTGGGACTTCGAGAGGAGAGACCGCACGAGGGTCCGCAAATGCTGGACCTTGTCACTGGGAGAGTTTGTGTCTGGGTGTTGAACTGCATCCAGAGAGACCATGGATTTGCTTGGGGTTAACGAGGACTTGTCCAGGTTGATGAACCAACCAAACTCCTGTAATCGAACCATGGTGAAGTGCAACGCCTGCTGGGCCACTGCAAATTAAGGTGCCTTGATCAGGAGATCGTCCAGATAAGGAGTTATGGAGATCCCCCTGGTGCGGATTAGAGCAGTGGCCACCGACATGATCTTGGTAAAGACACGAGGGGCCGAGTTCAGGCCAAGGGGAAGGTCTGTGAGTTGGAAGTGGCGATTTTGGAAGGCAAATCGCAAGAATCTCTGATGGGGACAGAAAATTGGGGCCGCGATGACAGACCTGAGGGATTCCAACTTGAACCTTCGCGGTCGAATGAAAGTATGGAGTTCCTTGAGGTCCAGGATTGGCCGAACAGATCCATCCTTCTTGGGGACTACAAACAAGTTTGAGTAATAGCCTCGGAATCTCTCCTCAGTTGGAAAAGGGATGATGACCTCTGAACGGATAAGCTTGCCGATCGCGTCGTGCAGCGCCTGAGCCTTTTGATGCCCCTGAGGATATCTGGACATGAAGAACCGGCGGGGTGGGAGAGAAGCGAATTCTAGGTGGTAGCCCTGACTCACGACCTTGTGTACCCAGGCGTCTTGAGTCAGATTCACCCAGGAGTCGGCAAACCTGCAAAGTCTCCCCCCCCTATGGCTGAGTCGCTGAAGGGAAGAAGGGGTGAGTAATGCAGACGTGGACTTGCGGGACTGCCAGGATGGCCTGGACCTTCCACTGAAGCGTCCTCTGCAGGTGGTGGAGTGTCGTGAGAGACTTTTTTGAAGACAAGTCCGCAGTTTCATCCAGAGAGATCTGCAAACCGATACCGACAAGTCAAGTCGGCTGAATTTCTGCTAATCACCTGTAGCGCATCGAGGGAGGCTTCACATAGGTAGTCAGCCTCCTTGATTTGCAAGGCCAAATGAGCGAGTTCTTCACGGGGGACCCTTGTGGCAATCGCTCGGCATAAGGCGTCCGACCAAGTTTGGACGGCTCTACTTACCCAAGCCGAGTCTAGAACAGGCCGAAGGGAGGTACCTGAAGCAGAGAAGAGGGAACTTAGAATGCCCTCAAGCTTCTTGTCCATGGAGTCCTTGAAGGAGGCTGCATCAGGAACTGGTAAAGCAGTGCCCTTAGATAGTCGAGAGACAGGCGCGTCCACTGAAGGTGGGGAGGTCCACTTTTCCGTTAGTTCCTGTGGAAAAGGATATAGTTTGAGAAAAACTGCGGTTAGCCTGGAAACATCCCTCTGGCTTGAACCATTCCTGTTGTATAATTTGCTCGAGTTGAGCATGAGAGAGGAAAGGAAGGTGAGGACCTGCTGACCTGCTGCGGCGCTTAAACAAGGAGGTACTGCAACTAGGTTCAGGCTCCTTTAAGTGAAGGGTCTCTAATACTGCTGTGCAAGGCAGATGGATTGTGCAGAGGGGGAGGGGGGCTCAGAGAGTGAATAGGCTGCTATTAAGGATATATGCTTACCTTAAATGAGCCACGGCAGGAGTTCCCAGACTGTAGTGTAGGGATCCTTGGGGCATATAAGGAGGATTGAGCAACAGGATGAACCTGGCTATACCTCAGCCCTGTGTCCCGGCCAGCGCATCCTCTCTCTGTATGTCAGAGGGAGGGAATCAATGCTGGATGGTCAGTGCACAGCACAAGAGACCCCGGTGACATCCTCAAGAAATGGATCAGACTACTCAGTGTAGCTGTCCAGCTCCATAAGATGTGAAGGAATTGTAATGAAATAAAAATAAAAGAGCAAAATAAATAGTAAAATACTCCTGAATGCAGGAGATGGTCCTAACCTCCTGAGGACACAACGAAACTGAGTGTCTCTGCCTACGGAGGAGGGGTATAGCAGGAGGAGGAGGGGTCAAGTTTCTATTTTTTTATTGTGTCCTGCCTCCTAGTGGTTCCAGCTATACCCACAGTCCCTGTGTCCCCCAAGCAGACCTAGAGAAAAACAAGTTTTCCTGAAGAAAACAATGCCCCACATGTATGGGTGCACCTTAAGAAGTGGCCTCCAAATGTCCCAAAACAAGGGCAATAAAGAAGGGCAGTTCTAGCTGAAAAGTTGGGGCAGCACTCTATGTGCACACCTTGCAGTTCTTTAGTTTAAACATCCCCTTACCCCCACAAACTATATATTGCTTAAAAGTGCACACCTGTAGCTATTCAGGGACGCTATCCTTGCTTTCCAACGTGGAGATCTGTGGGTGCAGTTCTCCGTAGAAGTTTGTGGTTTGACCAAAAGAAAAAAGTTACAAAGTTATATTTCTCCCCAAAATTGCCACGGAAAGAAAAAAAAACATGCTAAGTATCAATCTCCAAACAAAATTATACTCTGCATGTATGGGTGCAACTAAAGACGCAACCTACAAAAACCCCAAAACGGGGTCAATACACAAGAGCAATTTCAGCTGGAAAGCTTGGGGCTGCGCTCTAGGTGCACACCTTGCAGTTCTTCAGTCTAAACACCCACTTACCTGTGAAATACCCCCCACAAACTATATATTGCTTGAAAGTGCACACCTGCAGCGGCACCATCCTTGCTTTCCTACATGCAGATCTTCTTGTCGCAGTTCTCCGTAGAGCTGCATGCATGGGTGCACCTAAAGACGCGGCCTCCAAACTCCCCAAAACAGGGTCAATACACAAGAGCGCCGCTCCAAACATTGAAACTGAAATGGCTCGTGAATTGAGCCAGTTTTGGGGCATTTGGAGGTCATGACTTTAGGTGCACCCATACATGTAGGGCATCATATAGTTCATAAAATGATATCCTGCATGCATGGGTGCACCTAAAGACGCGGCCTCCAAACACTCCAAAACAGGGTCAATACACAAGAGCAATTTCAGCTGGAAAGCTTGGGACTGTGCTCAAGGTGCACACCTTGCAGTTCTTCAGTCTAAACACCCCCTTACCTGTGAAATACCCCCCAGAAACTATATATTGCTTGAAAGTGCACACCTGTAGCTATTCAGCTTTCCTACATGCAGATCTGTGGGCGCAGTTCTCCGTAGAAGTTTTTGGTTTGACCTAAAATAAAGAAAAGAAAAGTTCCAAAGTTAAATTTCTCCCCAAAATTGCCATGACAACTAAAAACAACCTGCTAAGAATCAATCTCTAACTTCTCCTTAACAAAATGATACCCTGCATGTATGGGTGCAATTAAATATGCGGCCTTTAAACACCCAAAAACAGGGTCAATACACAAGAGCAATTTCAGCTGGAAAGCTTGGGGCTGTGGTCTAGGTGCACACCTTGCAGTTCTTCCATCTAAACACCCCCTTACATTTGAAATACTCCCAAAAACTATATATTACTTGAAAGTGCACACCTGCAGCTATTTAGCGGCACCATCCTTGCTTTCCTACATGCAGATCTGTGGGCACAGTTCTCCATAGAACTGCATGTATGGGTGCACCTAAAGACACGGCCTCCAAACACCCCAAAAAACAGGGTCAATACACAAGAGCAATTTAAGCTGGAAAGCTTGGGACGGCGCTCAAAGTGCACACCTTGCAGTTCTGAAGTCTAAACACCACCTTACCTGTGAAATATCCCCAAAAACTATATATTGCGTGAAAGTGAACACCTGCAGCTATTCAGTGGCAGCATTCCTGCTTTCCTACATGCACTCTGTGGGCACAGTTCTCTGTAGAACTGCATCTATGGGTGAACATAAAGATGCGGCCTCCAAAAACCCCAAAACAGGGTCAATACACAAGAGCAATATCAGTTGGAAAGTTAGTGGTTGCGCTCCAGGTGCACACCTTGCAGTTCTTCAGTCTAAACACCCCCTTATCTGTGAAATACCATCAAAAAACTATATATTGCGTGAAAGTGAACACCTGCAGCTATTCAGCGGCACCATCCTTGCTTTCCTACATGCAGATCTGTGGGTGCAGTTCTCCACAGAACTGCATGTAAAGGTGCACCTAAAGACACGGCCTTCAAACGCCCCAAAACAGGGTCAATACACAAGAGCAATTTCAGCTGGAAAGCTTGGTACTGCGCTCAAGGTGCACACCTTGCAGTTTTAAACACCACGTTACCTGTGAAATACCCCCACAAATATATATTGCTTGAAAGTGAACACCTGCAGCTATTCAGTGGCACCATGTGTGGGTGCACCTAAAGACGCAGCCTCCAAACTCCCCAAAACAGGGTCAATACACAAGACAGTAGATTGTGGGGGTATTTCCCCAAAACAGGGTCAATACACAATTAGCGCCGCTCCAAACTTTCCAACTGAAATGGCTCGTGAATTGAGCCAGTTTTGGGGCATTTGGAGGTCATGACTTTAGGTGCACGCATACATGTAGGGCATCATATAGTTCATAAAATGATACCCTGCATGCATGGGTGCACCTAAAGATGCAGCCTCCAAACACCCCAAAACAGGGTGATAATACAAGAGCAATTTCAGCTGGAAAGCTTGGGACTGTGCTCAAGGTGCACACCTTGCGATTCTTCAGTCTAAACACCACCTTACCCGTGAAATACCCCCACAAACTATATATTGCTTGAAAGTGCACACCTGTAGCTATTCAGTGGTGCCATCCTTGCTTTCCTACATGCAGATCTGTGGGCGCAGTTCTCCTTAGAACTGCATGTATGGGTGCACCTAAAGACGCGGCATCCAAACACCCCAAAAAAGGGTCAATACACAAGAGCAATTTCAGCTGGAAAGCTTGGGACTGTGCTCAAGGTGCACACCTTGCAGTTCTTCAGTCTAAACACCCCCTTACCTATGAAATACCCCCACAAACTAAATATTGCTTGAAAGTGAACACCTGCAGGTATTCAGTGGCACCATCCTTGCTTACCTACAAGCAGCTCCGTGGGCGCAGTTCTCTGTAGAACTGCATGTATGGGTGCACCTAAAGACGCGGCCTCCAAACACCCCAAAACAGGGTCAATACACAAGAGCAATTTCAGCTGGAAAGCTTGGGACTGTGCTCTAGGTGCACACCTTGCAGTTCTTCAGTCTAAACACCCCCTTACCTGTGAAATAACCCCCACAAACTACATATTGCTTAAAAGTGAATACTTGCAGCTATTCGGTGGTGCCATCCTTGCTTTCCTACATTCAAATCTGTGGGTGCAGTTCTCCGTAGAAGTTTGTGGTTTGACCTAAAATAAAGAAAAGTTCCAAAGTTAAATTTCTCCCCAAAATTGCCATGACAAATAAAAACAACCTGCTAAGAATCAATCTCCAACTTCTCCTTAACAAAATGGTACCCTGCATGTATGGGTGCAACTAAATATGCGGTCTCCGAACAGCCCAAAACAGGGTCAATACACAAGAGCAATTTCAGCTGGAAAGCTTGGGACTGTGCTCTAGGTGCACACCTTGCAGTTCTTCAGTTTAAACACCCCCTTACCTGTGAAATACCCCCACAAACTATATATTGCTTGAAAGTGCACACCTGTAGCTATTCAGTGGCACCATCCTTGCTTACCGACAAGCAGCTCTGTGGGCGCAGTTCTCCGTAGAACTGCATGTATGGGTGCACCTAAAGACGCGGCCTCTAAACACCCCAAAACAGGGTCAATACACAAGAGCAATTTAAGCTGGAAAGCTTGGAACTGCGCTCAAAGGGCACACCTTGCAGTTCTTCAGTCTAAACACCACCTTACCTGTGAAATACCCCCAAAAACTATATATTGCGTGAAAGTGAACACCTGCAGCTATTCAGTGGCACCATCCTTGCTTTCCTACATGCACTCTGTGGGCCCAGTTCTCTGTAGAACTACATCTATGGATGAACATAAAGATGCGGCCTCCAAACACCCCAAAATAGGGTCAATACACTAGAGCAATATCAGTTGGAAAGTTAGTGGTTGCGCTCCAGGTGCACACCTTGCAGTTCTTCAGTCTAAACACCCCCTTATCTGTGAAATACCGTCAAAAAACTATATATTGCGTGAAAGTGAACACCTGCAGCTATTCAGCGGGACCATCCTTGCTTATCTACAAGCAGCTCCGTGGGCGCAGTTCTCTGAAGAACTGCATGTATGGGTGCACCTAAAGCTGCTGCCTCCAAACTCCCCAAAACAGGGTCAATAGACAAGAGCAATTTCAGCTAGAAAGTTTTTGGTTGCACTCCAGGTGCACACCTTGCAGTTCTTCAGCCTAAACACCCCCTTACCTGTGAAATAACCCCCACAAACTATATAATGCTTAAAAGTGAATACTTGCAGCTATTCAGTGGTGCCATCCTTGCTTTCCTACATTCAGATCTGTGGGCGTAGTTCTCCATAGAAGTTTGTGGTTTGACCTAAAAATAAGAAAAGAAAAGTTCAAAAATTAAATTTCTCCCCAGAATTGCCATGACAACTAAAAACAACCTGCTAAGAATCAATCTCCAACTTCTCCTTAACAAAATGATACCCTGCATGTATGGGTGCAACTAAATATGTGGTCTCCAAACACCCCAAAACAGGGTAAATACACAAGAGCAATTTCAACTGGAAAGCTTGGGACTGTTCTCTAGGTGCACACCTTGCAGTTCTTCTGTCTAAACACACCCTTGCATGTGAAATATCCCCCACAAACTATATATTGCTTGAAAGTGCACACCTGCAGCTATTCAGTGGCACCATCCTTGCTTACCTACAAGCAGCTCTGTGGGCGCAGTTCTCCATAGAACTGCATGTATGGGTGCACCTAAAGACGCGGCCTCTAAACTCCCCAAAACAGGGTCAATACACAAGAGCAATTTCAGCTGGAAAGCTTGGGACTTTGCTCAAGGTGCACACCTTGCAGTTCTTCAGTCTAAACACCCCCTTACCTGTGAAATAACCCCCACAAACTACATATTGCTTAAAAGTGAATACTTGCAGCTATTCGGTGGTGCCATCCTTGCTTTCCTACATTCAAATCTGTGGGTGCAGTTCTCCATAGAAGTTTGTGGTTTGACCTAAAATAAAGAAAAGAAAAGTTCCAAAGTTAAATTTCTCCCCAAAATTGCCATGACAAATAAAAACAACCTGCTAAGAATCAATCTCCAACTTCTCCTTAACAAAATGGTACCCTGCATGTACGGGTGCAACTAAATATGAGGTCTCCAAACAGCCCTAAACAGGGTCAATACACAAGAGCAATTTAAGCTGGAAAGCTTGGGACTGCGCTCAAAGTGCACACCTTGCAGTTCTTCAGTCTAAACACTACCTTACCTGTGAAATACCCCCAAAAACTATATATTGCGTGAAAGTGAACACCTGCAGCTATTCAGTGGCACCATCCTTGCTTTCCTACATGCACTCTGTGGGCCCAGTTCTCTGTAGAACTACATCTATGGATGAACATAAAGATGCAGCCTCCAAACACCCCAAAATAGGGTCAATACACTAGAGCAATATCAGTTGGAAAGTTAGTGGTTGCGCTCCAGGTGCACACCTTGCAGTTCTTCAGTCTAAACACCCCCTTATCTGTGAAATACCGTCAAAAAACTATATATTGCGTGAAAGTGAACACCTGCAGCTATTCAGCGGCACCATCCTTGCTTATCTACAAGCAGCTCCGTGGGCGCAGTTCTCTGAAGAACTGCATGTATGGGTGCACCTAAAGCTGCTGCCTCCAAACTCCCCAAAACAGGGTCAATAGACAAGAGCAATTTCAGCTAGAAAGTTTTTGGTTGCACTCCAGGTGCACACCTTGCAGTTCTTCAGTCTAAACACCCCCTTACCTGTGAAATAACCCCCCACAAACTATATAATGCTTAAAAGTGAATACTTGCAGCTATTCGGTGGTGCCATCCTTGCTTTCCTACATTCAGATCTGTGGGCGTAGTTCTCCGTAGAAGTTTGTGGTTTGACCTAAAAATAAGAAAAGAAAAGTTCCAAAATTAGATTTCTCCCCAAAATTGCCATGACAACTAAAAACAACCTGCTAAGAATCAATCTCCAACTTCTCCTTAACAAAATGATACCCTGCATGTATGGATGCAACTAAATATGCGGTCTCCAAACACCCCAAAACAGGGTAAATACACAAGAGCAATTTCAGCTGGAAAGCTTGGGACTGTGCTCTAGGTGCACACCTTGCAGTTCTTCCGTCTAAACACACCCTTGCATGTGAAATATCCCCCACAAACTATATATTGCTTGAAAGTGCACACCTTTAGCTATTCAGTGGCACCATCCTTGCTTACCTACAAGCAGCTCTGTGGGCGCAGTTCTCCGTAGAACTGCATGTATGGGTGCACCTAAAGACGCGGCCTCTAAACTCCCCAAAACAGGGTCAATACACAAGAGCAATTTAAGCTGGAAAGCTTGGGATTGTGCTCAAGGTGCACACCTTGCAGTTCTTCAGTCTAAACACCCCCTTACCTGTGAAATAACCCCCACAAACTATATATTGCTTAAAAGTGAATACTTGCAGCTATTCGGTGGTGCCATCCTTGCTTTCCTACATTCAAATCTGTGGGTGCAGTTCTCCGTAGAAGTTTGTGGTTTAACCTAAAATAAAGAAAAGAAAAGTTCCAAAGTTAAATTTCTCCCCAAAATTGCCATGACAAATAAAAACAACCTGCTAAGAATCAATCTCCAACTTCTCCTTAACAAAATGGTACCCTGCATGTACGGGTGCAACTAAATATGCGGTCTCCAAACAGCCCAAAACAGGGTCAATACACAAGAGCAATTTCAGCTGGAAAGCTTGGGACTGTGCTCTAGGTGCACACCTTGCAGTTCTTCAGTTTAAACACCCCCTTACCTGTGAAATACCCCCACAAACTATATATTGCTTGAAAGTGCACACCTGAAGCTATTCAGTGGCACCATCCTTGCTTACCTACAAGCAGCTCTGTGGGCACAGTTCTCCGTAGAACTGCATGTATGGGTGCACCTAAAGACGCGGCCTCTAAACACCCCAAAACAGGGTCAATACACAAGAGCAATTTAAGCTGGAAAGCTTGGGACTGCGCTCAAAGTGCACACCTTGCAGTTCTTCAGTCTAAACACCACCTTACCTGTGAAATACCCCCAAAAACTATATATTGCGTGAAAGTGAACACCTGCAGCTATTCAGTGGCACCATCCTTGCTTTCCTACATGCACTCTGTGGGCACAGTTCTCTGTAGAACTACATCTATGGATGAACATAAAGATGCGGCCTCCAAACACCCCAAAATAGGGTCAATACACTAGAGCAATATCAGTTGGAAAGTTAGTGGTTGCGCTCCAGGTGCACACCTTGCAGTTCTTCAGTCTAAACACCCCCTTATCTGTGAAATACCGTCAAAAAACTATATATTGCGTGAAAGTGAACACCTGCAGCTATTCAGCGGCACCATCCTTGCTTATCTACAAGCAGCTCTGTGGGCGCAGTTCTCTGAAGAACTGCATGTATAGGTGCACCTAAAGCTGCTGCCTCCAAACTCCCCAAAACAGGGTCAATAGACAAGAGCAATTTCAGCTAGAAAGTTTTTGGTTGCACTCCAGGTGCACACCTTGCAGTTCTTCAGTCTAAACACCCCCTTACCTATGAAATAACCCCCACAAACTATATATTGCTTGAATGTGAACACCAGCATCTATTCAGTGGCACCATCCTTGCTTTTCTACATGCAGATCTGTGGGTGCAGTTCTCTGTAGAAGTTTGTGGTTTGACCTGAAATAAAGAAAAGAAAAGTTCCAAAATTAAATTTCTCCCCAAAATTGCCATGACAACTAAAAACAACCTGCTAAGAATCAATCTCCAACTTCTCCTTAACAAAATGATACCCTGCATGTATGGGTGCAACTAAATATGCAGCCTCAAAAAACCCCAAAACAGGGTCAATACACAAGAGCAATTTCAGCTGGAAAGTTTGGGGTTGCGATCCATGTGCACACCTTGCAGTTCTTCAGTCTAAACTCCCCCTTACTTGTGAAATACCCCCCACAAACTATATATTGCTGGAAACTACATACCTGTAGCTATTCAGAGGCACCATCCTTGCTTTTCTACATGCAGATCTGTGGGCGCAGTTCTCCATAGCAATTTGAGGTTTGACCTAACAAAAAGAAAAAAAAGTTCAAAAGTAAGATTTGTCCCCAAAATTGTCATGACAAGAAAAAAAAACTGCCAATCTCCAACTTCTCCTGAACAAAATGATACCCTGTATGTATGGGTGCACCTATAGACACGGCCTCCAAACACACCAAAACAGGGTCAATACACAAGAGCAATTGTAGCTGAAAAGTTTAGGGCTGTGCTTTAAGTGCACATGGATGCACCTAAAGGAACGGCCTCCAAACACTGCAAAACAGGGTCAATACACAAGAGCATTTTTTAACTGGAAAGTTTGTGGTTGCACTCCAGATGCACAACCTTGCAGTTCTTCAGTCTAAACACCCCCTTACCTGTGAAATAACCTCCACAAACTATATATTGCTTGAAAGTGCACACCTGTAGCTATTCAGTGGTGCCATCCTTGCTTTCCTACATGCAGATCTGCGGGCACAGTTCTCCATAGAAGTTTGTGGTTTGACCTAAAATAAAGAAAAGTTTCAAAGTTAAATTTCTCCCCAAAATTGCCATGAAAACTAAAAACAACCTGCTAAGAATCAATATCCAACTTCTCCTTAACAAATTGATACCCTGCATGTATGGGTGCAACTAAATATGCGGCCTCCAAACAACCCAAAACAGGGTCAATACACAAGAGCAATTTCAGCTGGAAAGCTTGGGACTGTGCTCTAGGTGCACACCTTGCAGTTCTTCTGTCTAAACACCCCCTTACCTGTGAAATACCCCCCACAAATGATATATTGCTTGAAAGTGTACACCTGCTTGAAAGTGTACACCTGTGTACACCTGCAGCAATCCTTGCTTTCCTACATGCAGATCTGTGGGCGCAGTTCTCCATAGCAGTTTGTGGTTTAACCTAAAATAAAGAAAAAAAGGTTCCCAAAGTTAGATTTCTCACCAAAATTGTCATGACAAGAACAATATGACGCCCTGCATGTATGGGTGCACCTAAAGACATGACCTCCAAACACCACAAAACTGGGTCAATATACGAGCCATTTCAGTTGTAAAGTATTGGGCTGTGCTCTAGGTGCACACCTTGCAGTTCTTCAGTCTAAAACACCCCATTACCTGTGAAATACCCCCCACAAACTATATATTGCTTGAAATTGCACGCCTGTAGCTATTCAGCGGAGCCATCTTTGCTTTCCTATATGTTGATCTGTAGGCACAGTTCTTCATAGAAATTTGGAATTTACTTTTCTTTATTTCAGGTCAAACCACAAACTTCCAATGAGAACTGTGCCCACTGAATAGCTAAAGGTGTGCACTCTCAAGCAATAAGGAGATTTTGTGAACTCACCATTAAATCTCTTTCTCTCCAGTGGCTTGGGGGACACAGGAACAATGGGGTATAGCTAACACCACTAGGAGGCAGGACACAACAAAAAAGAAACTAACCCGTCCTCCTCCTGCTATACCCCAGCTCCCAGGTGGAGCCAGATCAGTTTGTACCAAAGTACGGAACAGGAGGTTACCAATAAAACTATATACATGAAGAATATACACTTAGAGACCATGTCTGAAGGAACACGTGAAGGCCTCACCAGGCGAGGGAAGTCCTGTGTCCCCCAAGCGACTGGATAGAAAGAGATTTAACGTGAGTTACACAAAATCTACTTTTCTCCTTGGTCTCGCTGCGGCACACAAGAAACAATGGCAATACCCAAACCCTGTCCCAAGAATCTGCCCGTGGGAGGTTATAGAGGCCGACGTGGAACTAGGCCACACATGCTTTACTCCGTAAGCTCCACCTTCCCTGCCGTATGGGTGTCAGATTGCCGCAAAAGGTAATCAAAAGTTGCTTATAGAATTGCCAAAAGTCATGCAATATGCGGCGTCCAGTGGCAGGCCCTAGCCATTAGATTCGTGTTCCAGTCACCTGTAGGGCAAACAGGTGCCAGGGGAATAATGTGAGAAGATCTAGCACAACTCGACTACCTCCTTAACAGGGTTGTATGCCCAGAGTAGGCCCCGATCAATATCACACCTCTCCTTTATCTTTTTCAATCGAATTCACACTCCTACCTCATCGTACAAGTACCACGACCACGACATTCGTATCCTATATAGTGGAGCGATCATCACCAAGGAGCTACTCCATGTAGCAGTAAAACCTGCGTGACAGAATGCCTGTCTGACTTCTGCAAGCGCTGAGAGAAGGTGACCGCCCTCTCCGTAGCTGGATGCGCGCTATTGTCTGCGCACCTCCAGGTGGAGAACTGCTTGGACCTGAAAAATTAGGAATTGTGAGGGCGCCAATTCGCGCTGTTGGTGTCTGAACCAGCAGGGCTGTGTACAGATGCGCTCATCCGAAGCGCTACTCCACTTCAATCCTGCCTATCCATTCATATCGCATTCTGTATTTACCAGTCAAGCCAACTCATCTCTCTGTCACTACTTCAATACTAGAAGCCACAACTCTTGTGTCCAGTGAGGGAGAGGTATTATAATCCCTTACCGATGCTGCAGGCAGAGCCTGAGCCACGAGTGTGCGAAAAGCTTCAAGGTATGCTTAAGAAATTGCGAGTTGAACCCAATCTATCATTTGACCTATACCCCACAGGAACAGTTATAAGCCATACGTAAAAACAAAAAATTGTCGCCTTTTACTGCCCAGTTTCTTCCGCAACAATTCTACTGGCCATGCGAAATGTCCTCCATTCCCCCACTGTAGCATGAAATAGCGACGACTTAGCAAACCCTCAAGCTCTGGCTTCCAAATGTAAGAATACCCCGGAGACCATTCCAGTTTGAGCTCGGAATGAAGCCGAGATCATCGCAGTTGGATGCCCTATCTACCAGAGCCTTCATTACTTTACAGGAACTAAACCATAAATAAACCTAATATATCATATACAACTCAAAAGAGAAAAAACAAAAACTAAAAACTGATCTGGACTCGCAATAGTATTATAGCAGAGCGAGGTAGGGGTTTAGTCCTTTTCTTGTTTGTCCCTGCTCTCGCTATAACTCGTCGTAGTCTTATTATGCTGACCTACCCCATTTCCGTGTCCCTGCGAGAGCGAGACCGAGATGGACACAATTATAGTTTGTCGGATCTATCACAGTATAACTGCGAGAGCAAGCCGAGAGCCCATGATTATATCAACATCTTCCTGATGTTAGACTGTCTACGAAAAAACGTGCCAAGTGTGCCCCATCCCTTTAAAGACAACACCCAACACTTCCACCTGATATTCGATCAGCGCGTGTTGTATACCTGCCCGTTTCTGGATGTTTGGAGCTGTGTCCTTGGTGATACACTCTAATTTTGACAGAAATTGCATGATTGATAAAGTGTTAGCAGGTTTTTTTATTAGCAGTTAGCTGTTCCATGGTTGGAGGAACGAACACTTACACTTCGGGACATCTATATTTCTTTTATTTTCGGAGCACAACCAACATCAAAGTTAGATTTCTCCCCAAAATTCAGCATGGACAACTAAACAAACATCCACTAAAGGTCTGTTCTTTCAACCTACGTCATCTGAACAAAACACGCACTACCTCATCACATATATTCTGGCTGACTAGTGCACCGAAGTATAAGCAGATCACTGCATTGTACCCTCCTCCTCCATACTACACAACAGTTGCTACAGCGCGTGAACATCCATTCACGTCGTCCACTCTCCTCCAACTCGAAACAAGCGCCCAGGTTCTTTCCACCCATAACCATCCCATCAAGCATTACATAACAACACACTGACCTCTATATATGTACACCGAAGCTGTGTTCTAAAATTTCCAAAACTTGCAGATTTACCCCCTTACCTGTGAAATACCCCACAAATTGCGTATACAGTTATCTGAAATCCATACACACCTTCAGCTGTGTAGAAATGCCTGATCCTTGCCTTCGTGTATGCAAAATTCTGCGAGCTATCTTTCAGAAATGCAACATTCCTAATGAAAACAAGAGAAGAAAAGAAAACAGATTCAACAAACAATTTCTCTCCAGCTTCCCGCAACACCAAGTAGATTAAACACTACTAAATTCATTTCTACATTAACATTATCTTTAGCTGACGCTTCGTTGACCCTCTTCATTACAATTTCTGGAACTCAATTTGCTTGAAGAGTACGCGGCTTTTCACTAGTTTGTTGAGGGGATTGCTACCGTTAGAACACCTAAATGCTGCCATAATGTAAAGATCTTTCGTATGTGAGACCCTACGATTATCTCAAAAATCTGATCCGTTTAAACCTTTAACAATTTGCACATCCTCCATCAACTAATAAAGACCATTCAGCGATATTGCGAGAAAACTAGATAGCTGCCTGCTTGGGCATAGTTAGATTGCAACTGGGACCAATAAATTTTTTTTTAAACATTGCGAATCAATTTTCTGACAGATGTCAGACAAAAAATCGTAAGATGTACAATCGTTCGCATTCCTCCCACTGGCTCAATGATTAATTTATGGATTGGTCAGGTTCACTAAAATCAATCGTTCACCAAATAAAAAATCTTTGCTTTTATAAATGTGCGGGGACCTCAGATTTTGAAAATCTGTACATTTATGGAAAAACTATCTTGCCACCCCAAATAGTCCACTTAGTCAAACGCCCCAAAGCAAACCCAACTTTCATAGGACCCATTCCTACCCCTATCACCTAAATATTTACTTCTTTGGTTCATATGCACACAAAACACCTAATAGCTGTGTCAACCTCAATCTATAAAAAGCTCCACATAGCCCCTATACCCAAGTTACAAATTTATTATATATTCTCACAATAATAATAAATATCCTCAAGTAAAATGCCATTGATAATGCACTCGACCTATTGAACTATTTCAGAGAAAGTACCCTATTGTCTTCAAAAAGTGGAATAAACAAAGAGGTAACTGGGCCCACAGAGTGCATGTAGGAAAGCAAGGATGGTGCCACTGAATAGCTGCAGGTGTTCACTTTCACGCAATATATAGTTTTTGGGGGTATTTCACAGGTAAGGTGGTGTTTAGACTGAAGAACTGCAAGGTGTGCACTTTGAGCGCAGTCCCAAGCTTTCCAGCTTAAATTGCTCTTGTGTATTGACCCTGTTTAGGGCTGTTTGGAGACCTCATATTTAGTTGCCCCCGTACATGCAGGGTACCATTTTGTTCAGGAGAAGTTGGAGATTGATTCTTAGCAGGTTGTTTTTATTTGTCATGGCAATTTTGGGGAGAAATTTAACTTTGGAACTTTTCTTTTCTTTATTTTAGGTCAAACCACAAACTTCTATGGAGAACTGCACCCACAGATTTGAATGTAGGAAAGCAAGGATGGCACCACCGAATAGCTGCAAGTATTCACTTTTAAGCAATATGTAGTTTGTGGGGGTTATTTCACAGGTAAGGGGGTGTTTAGACTGAAGAACTGCAAGGTGTGCACCTTGAGCAAAGTCCCAAGCTTTCCAGCTGAAATTGCTCTTGTGTATTGACCCTGTTTTGGGGAGTTTAGAGGCCGCGTCTTTAGGTGCACCCATACATGCAGTTCTATGGAGAACTGCGCCCACAGAGCTGCTTGTAGGTAAGCAAGGATGGTGCCACTGAATAGCTGCAGGTGTGCACTTTCAAGCAATATATAGTTTGTGGGGGATATTTCACATGCAAGGGTGTGTTTAGACAGAAGAACTGCAAGGTGTGCACCTAGAGAACAGTCCCAAGCTTTCCAGTTGAAATTGCTCTTGTGTATTTACCCTGTTTTGGGGTGTTTGGAGACCACATATTTAGTTGCACCCATACATGCAGGGTATCATTTTGTTAAGGAGAAGTTGGAGATTGATTCTTAGCAGGTTGTTTTTAGTTGTCATGGCAATTTTGGGGAGAAATTTAATTTTTGAACTTTTCTTTTCTTATTTTTAGGTCAAACCACAAACTTCTATGGAGAACTACGCCCACAGATCTGAATGTAGGAAAGCAAGGATGGCACCACTGAATAGCTGCAAGTATTCACTTTTCTCTGTCGTCTAAAGGGGGACACAGGGACTCTTGGGGTTTAAGCTCCACCCTCCAGGAGGCAGGACACTAATAAATTAAATTTAAGGGGCGTGCCCAAATACTGGCTTAACCCCACACACTGTAACAATCCCTCAGTTTTTAAGTGTCCTGCTTCAAGGAGGATGGACTCCGTCGTCAAGACAGACATCTTCATGGGGGATCACCAGGGCAGGACTGCCTGTTCCTTGGAGTGAAACCTCCCTCGAGGGATGCCTCACCGGGGTCATTTCCCTAGCCATCTCGGCTATATCCGACCTGTACAGATAATTCCTGCCACCCGCTGGGGACAGCAGATGTTCTGACCGGTGAGGAGCCATATGTGAGTAGGAGCCCTTATCGTACTCCTTCACGGGTTGCTCTCCCCCCCCCTCCCCTCTCTCAGCCCACCCCAGCCCATGCTGCAGTCCCTACCTCCGCCTAAACTGTCTCCGTGTGTTCAGGCAATACACGCGCGTTCCAACTGCGCAGTGGAACGCATCGCGCTGATGCGTTCCAGCGGCCATTTTGTTTTTCCGGCGCGAACTGCAGGAGGAGGCGCCAGCAAGCGGGGAAGATTTGGGCGCCACTCTTGGCTCATTTAGACGGCGCACTCCTGCTTCCTGCACACGCCAGTAATCTTACCCTGCTCCAAGGCAACAGAGATACCGGAGACAGCTTTCTCTTGGGGATTTTTGCATCTCCCTGCAGGCAGCAGGCTTGGGCTCAGCCTTTCAGCACTTCCTTTAGAAGGCACCTTCCCCTGTCACCATTTCTCATCAGGTACCTTAGATACTGCTCACATGGCAGAGGGTAAGTCAGGGGGACTTTTCCTCAGGGCTGGGGGGAGAGCACCAGCAGCACAGGTGACTTATTTTACCTGTAAATCCTGCCAGCTTAAGATCCCTGGGGGCCAGGCTGATCCGCTCTGCAGATCTTGTTCAAAGGGGCAGGGGCCCGCACCCACCCAAGGGGCCATCCCAATGATCCCTGAATCTGGGGACCCAACACAAGATTCTACTGCTCCTGATGAGGTGGCAGGCACATCTTCAGACCCCCCTGCTCCCCTCTGGGCCCTTCAGCTTTCGCAGTCCCTAGCATCACTGCAGGGCTTACCATCTATTGCTAGTAACTTGGGCAAAGCCCTTGCCAAGCTGAGCCACAAAACTGGCGGAAAGCGTAAAAGGCTTCCCAGTCCCAAGGGGGACACTGACACTCATTCCCCTTCTGACGTCTCTTCAGCTGGAGAGGACGATTATCATTCAGAGGGTGAACTGCTGCCATCTGATGTCTCCTCAGAAGCAGAAGAGGAACATGAGGAAGAAGCTAAGAACAAGGAACTCCCTCACGACGTAGATGCTATCATCAAGGGGGTGATGGAGGTCCTAAAAATCACATCGACACCAGATCAACAAACTTCGTCGACTAACCTGTTCAAGAGGAAGCACAAATCCTCGGTATGCTTCCCATCGCATGAACAACTCCTCAACATAATACATGAGGAATGGAATTCGCCGGAGCGAAAGTTTCAAGCTACACGGAAATTCTCGAAATCTTACCCTTTTCCCAAGGATTTGGTGGAAAAATGGTCCATGCCTCCAACAGTGGATGCCCCAGTTTCGAGGCTCTCCAAATCCACAGCCTTACCAGTCACGGATGCCGCAGCCTTCAAAGACCCATCTGACAGACGTCTAGAAGGATTCCTAAGGGCAGTCTACTCATCGGCTGGGTCGACCCTACGACCAGCACTTGCTTCCGCTTGGGTGGCTAGGGCCATTCAAGCATGGGCAGAATCTCTCGTGGCGGACATTCAAGATGGTGTTCCCAGAACAGACCTTCTGTCTTCCGCACAGTCCCTCACGGAAGCGGCAGCCTATCTATGCGACGCCAATCTGGACACAGCACAGATTACCGCACGCACTTCAGCGCTGTCTGTCGCAGCCCGCAGAACCCTCTGGCTAAAAAATTGGTCAGCGGATGTCAGTTCCAAGAAGTCCCTCACATCACTCCCCTTCAAGGGACAACGACTATTTGGTGAAGAACTTGAAAAGATTATTTCACAGGCCACCGGGGGGAAAAGTACCTTCCTTCCCCAGAACAAAGCAAGACCCTCACCCTCTTCCAGGAGAGGGAAGTTTTTTCGTGGCCACAGTGGACGGTTTTCCAGACGAAACAGTCCTCCCCAACGTTCCCACTTTCGCTCCAAACCAAACGATAAGGGACGTCCGCCATGGAAGAACAACAAGTTCCACAACAAGTCATCAGCTGACAAATCCACTTCAGGCTGACGGGTCATCCCCTCCGGGGTCTCAGCAACCATTAGGGGGAAGATTGCTAAGATTCCGGGAGGTGTGGAACATACATTCGTCAGACGCTTGGGTAAACGAAATTATTTCCGAAGGCTATCACCTGGATTTCGCATCTCCCCCTCCCAGAAAATTCCTTATGTCCAGGGTTCCGTCCAATCCCACCAAGGCCCGGGCCTTCTTGGATTGCATCGCAAGCATGGAACACAACGGAGTTATCATTCCGGTTCCCTCGTCAGAAACATTTTGCGGATTTTACTCCAATCTGTTCCTTGTTCCGAAGAAGGACGGCTCCTTCCGACCTGTACTAGACCTCAAATACCTCAACAAACACATACGGTCAGTACGGTTCAAGATGGAGACTCTACGCTCAGTCATTCGAGGAATGGAACCGGGTCAACTGATGATGTCCTTAGACATCAGGGATGCGTATCTCCACGTACCCATATGGCCTCCCCACCACCGTTTCCTCAGATTCGCATACAGGAATCTCCACTACCAATTTGTGGCACTGCCCTTTGGTCTGTCCTCTGCCCCCAGGGTGTTCACCAAACTCATGGCAGTGACAGCGGCAACACTACGGCTTCAAGGGATCTCGGTCACTCCATACCTGGACGACCTGCTGCTGAAGGCCAGAACTCCAGAGAAGAGCAAGAGGGACCTTCAACAAGCAATTTCACTTCTTCAGAGTTTCGGGTGGTCCATCAACTGGAACAAGTCCAGTTTGATTCCCAGTCACCAGATGCTGTTCCTGGGCCTTCATTTCAACACAGTAACCCAACGGGTGTCATTACCTCAGGACAAGCAGAGGAAGATACGAGAACAAGTCAATCTCCTCCTTTGCAGTCAGCACCCCACTGTACATCTCGCGATGCGGGTTCTGGGTCTGATGGTATCCTCCATCGAAGCGGTACCCTTTGCTCAAATACATCTGAGACCTCTACAGAACAACATTCTGTCAGGCTGGAAAGGCGGTCCCCTGTCCCAGCGGATTTCTCTGCAACGCTCAACAAGAGAATCGCTTCTCTGGTGGCTGAATCACCAAAACTTAGCCAGGGGACAGTCCTGGGCAACTCCAGACTGGACCGTGATAACAACGGATGCAAGTCTTCTAGGATGGGGAGCAACCTGGAACAACCTGTCGGTGCAAGGTCCTTGGTCTCCACAAGAAACAAGACTCCACATAAACATCCTCGAACTGCGGGCGGTCAAACTAGCCCTCAGACATTGGTCCTCCCTACTCACAAACAAGTCGGTCCGAGTACAAAGCGACAATTCGACCACGGTCGCGTACATCAACAGACAAGGAGGAACTCGAAGCACGGCATCTCTAGCGGAAGTGGAGCAAATCCTAACCTGGGCGGAACTCAGCACGGTGAGGTTGTCCGCCATCCACATCCCAGGGGTAGCCAACACGCAAGCAGATTTCCTCAGTCGGAACCAGCTGGATCCGGGAGAATGGGAGCTTCACCCCGAAGTGTTCGCAGACTTGGTAAAAAGGTGGGGACATCCTCAAGTCGATCTCATGGCGTCCAGAACCAATCGCAAAGTGCCAGCCTTCTTCTCTCGCTACCGGGACCCGACGGCGATGGGAGTGGATGCCATGCCACAAGTTTGGCGGTTCGACCTAGCCTACGTTTTCCCTCCGTTGCTGCCTCGGGTTCTGAAGAAGATCAAGCTCTCACAGACAACAGTCATCGTGATAGCTCCGTATTGGCCCAGGAGAACGTGGTTCTCGGACCTTCAAGAAATGTCCATAGCGCAACCAGTTCGCCTTCCATCCAGGAGCGACCTTCTTCAGCAAGGCCCCATAGTTCATCACAACCCGGGCCTGTTCGCTTTGACGGGATGGCTGTTGAGACGGCCATTTGGAGACGAAAGGGCATAGCAGAAGACGTCATCACCACCATGTTGAAGTCACGCAAAGCCACATCATCTAAAGCTTACCATAGGGTGTGGCGCACCTACTGGAACTGGTGCAAGGAGAAGGATTTTCCCTATCTGGATTGCGACATTCCCAGAATCCTGTCCTTCTTGCAGAATGGTCTTCAACTGGGCCTTAAACTCAGTTCCCTGAAGGTTCAAGTTTCTGCCCTTTCCGTCCTGCTTCAGACTCGTCTCGCAATTAACGACTCTATCCGCACCTTTCTACAGGGAGTAGCACGCATTGTCCCTCCTCTTCGGTCACGGATACCTGGATGGGATCTCAATCTGGTTTTGGAGGCTCTCCTCGATCCTCCCTTCGAACCTCTGGGAACCATTTCTGAACAGTTGCTTACTTCGAAAGTGGTCTTTCTAGTAGCCATCTCTTCTGCACGACGGGTCTCAGAACTCAGTGCCCTATCGTGTGATCCTTCCTTGCTAGTTTTCCACAAGGACAAGGCAGTACTGAGGACAGTCCCTTCCTTTCTACCTAAAGTTGTGTCATCGTTCCACGTGAACCAAGAGATTGTGGTTCCATCTCTCTGTCCGGAACCTAAAAATGCCAAGGAACGACGTCTTCATGGTCTAGATGTGGTCAGAGCCCTTCGGTGGTACCTTGAACGTTCCAAGTCGTTTCGTCGTTCTCAAGCCCTATTTGTCATCCCTTCTGGACCTCGGATGGGCATGGCAGCTTCTAAGACTACCATCGCACGTTGGATCAGAGAACTCATCAGACGAGCCTATCTAGCCAAGGAACGAGCCCCTCCCATCAATATCCGAGCTCATTCCACGAGATCCTTGGGTGCCTCCTGGGCGTGGCGCAACTCGGCATCTTTGGACCAGATCTGCAGAGCAGCTACTTGGTCCTCGGTGCATACATTTACTAAATTCTACAACCTGGACACGTTTTCTTCAGCGGAAGCCGCCTTCGGACGCAAAGTACTACACTCTGTAGTACGGTAACGTGTCTTTCAATTCCTCAACAAATTTCGCTCCCACCCTGCTGTCTGGGGCTGCTCTGTTAAGTCCCCAAGAGTCCCTGTGTCCCCCTTTAGACGACAGAGAAAACAGGATTTTTGATACTCACCGTTAAATCCTTTTCTCTGTAGTCGATAGGGGGACACAGGGCTTCCCGCCCTGAGCGAAATATTGACCCTGTTGGTCTTATGGAGAAGTTTCTTCTGATTTACCAGTTCTGCAAGTTGAGATTATTTTTATATGTTTGCCTTTCAGCAGTTTCTTTGGTACCAACTGAGGGATTGTTACAGTGTGTGGGGTTAAGCCAGTATTTGGGCACGCCCCTTAAATTTAATTTATTAGTGTCCTGCCTCCTGGAGGGTGGAGCTTAAACCCCAAGAGTCCCTGTGTCCCCCTATCGACTACAGAGAAAAGGATTTAACGGTGAGTATCAAAAATCCTGTTTTAAGCATTATATAGTTTGTGGGGGTTATTTCACAGGTAAGGGGGTGTTTAGGCTGAAGAACTGCAAGGTGTGCACCTGGAGTGCAACCAAAAACTTTCTAGCTGAAATTGCTCTTGTCTATTGACCCTGTTTTGGGGAGTTTGGAGGCAGCAGCTTTAGGTGCACCCATACATGCAGTTCTTCAGAGAACTGCGCCCACGGAGCTGCTTGTAGATAAGCAAGGATGGTGCCGCTGAATAGCTGCAGGTGTTCACTTTCACGCAATATATAGTTTTTTGATGGTATTTCACAGATAAGGGGGTGTTTAGACTGAAGAACTGCAAGGTGTGCACCTGGAGCGCAACCACTAACTTTCCAACTGATATTGCTCTAGTGTATTGACCCTATTTTGGGGTGTTTGGAGGCCGCATCTTTATGTTCATCCATAGATGTAGTTCTACAGAGAACTGGGCCCACAGAGTGCATGTAGGAAAGCAAGGATGGTGCCACTAAATAGCTGCAGGTGTTCACTTTCACGCAATATATAGTTTTTGGGGGTATTTCACAGGTAAGGTGGTGTTTAGACTGAAGAACTGCAAGGTGTGCCCTTTGAGCGCAGTCCCAAGCTTTCCAGTTTAAATTGCTCTTGTGTATTGACCCTGTTTTGGGGTGTTTAGAGGCCACGTCTTTAGGTGCACCCATACATGCAGTTCTACGGAGAACTGCGCCCACAGAGCTGCTTGTCGGTAAGCAAGGATGGTGCCACTGAATAGCTACAGGTGTGCACTTTCAAGCAATATATAGTTTGTGGGGGTATTTCACAGGTAAGGGGGTGTTTAAACTGAAGAACTGCAAGGTGTGCACCTAGAGCACAGTCCCAAGCTTTCCAGCTGAAATTGCTCTTGTGTATTGACCCTGTTTTGGGCTGTTCGGAGACCGCATATTTAGTTGCACCCATACATGCAGGGTACCATTTTGTTAAGGAGAAGTTGGAGATTGATTCTTAGCAGGTTGTTTTTATTTGTCATGGCAATTTTGGGGAGAAATTTAACTTTGGAACTTTTCTTTATTTTAGGTCAAACCACAAACTTCTACGGAGAACTGCACCCACAGATTTGAATGTAGGAAAGCAAGGATGGCACCACCGAATAGCTGCAAGTATTCACTTTTAAGCAATATGTAGTTTGTGGGGGTTATTTCACAGGTAAGGGGGTGTTTAGACTGAAGAACTGCAAGGTGTGCACCTAGAGCACAGTCCCAAGCTTTCCAGCTGAAATTGCTCTTGTGTATTGACCCTGTTTTGGGGTTTTTTGAGGCTGCATATTTAGTTGCACCCATACATGCAGGGTATCATTTTGTTAAGGAGAAGTTGGAGATTGATTCTTAGCAGGTTGTTTTTAGTTGTCATGGCAATTTTGGGGAGAAATTTAACTTTGGAACGTTTCTTTATTTAAGGTCAAACCACAAACTGCTACAGAGAATTGCACCCACAGATCTGCATGTAGGAAAGCAAGGATGGCACTGCTGAATAGCTACAGGTGTGCACTTTCAAGCAATATATAGTTTGTGGGGGTATTTCACAGGTAAGGTGGTGTTTAGACTGAAGAACTGCAAGGTGTGCACCTTGAGCGCAGTCCCAAGCTTTCCAGCTGAAATTGCTCTTGTGTATTGACCCTGTTTTGGGGTGTTTGGAGGCCGTTTCTTTTGGTGCACCCATAGATGGAGTTCTACGGAGAACTGTGCACCTAAAGATGCAGCCTCCAAACAACCCAAAACAGGGTCAATATACAAGAGCAATTTCAGCTGGAAAGCTTGGGACTGCGCTCTAGGTGCACACCTTGCAGTTCTTCAGTTTAAACACCCCCTTACCTGTGAAATACCCCCCACAAACTATATATTGCTTGAAAGTGCACACCTTTAGCTATTCATCGATTCCATCCTTGCTTTTCTACATGCAGATCTGTGGGTGCAGTTCTCTCTAGAAGTTTGTGGTTTGACCTGAAATAAAGAAAAAAACTGTTTACTTCAATAATTTCTATGGAGAACTGTGCCCACAGATCTGCATGTAGGAAAGCAAGGACGGTGCCACTGAATAGCTGCAGGTGTTCACTTTTAAGCATTATATAGTTTGTGGGGGGTTATTTCACAGGTAAGGGGGTGTTTAGACTGAAGAACTGCAAGGTGTGCACCTGGAGTGCAACCAAAAACTTTCTAGCTGAAATTGCTCTTGTCTATTGACCCTGTTTTGGGGAGTTTGGAGGCAGCAGCTTTAGGTGCACCCATACATGCAGTTCTTCAGAGAACTGCGCCCACAGAGCTGCTTGTCGGTAAGCAAGGATGGTGCCACTGAATAGCTACAGGTGTGCACTTTCAAGCAATATATAGTTTGTGGGGGTATTTCACAGGTAAGGGGGTGTTTAAACTGAAGAACTGCAAGGTGTGCACCTAGAGCACAGTCCCAAGCTTTCCAGCTGAAATTGCTCTTGTGTATTGACCCTGTTTTGGGCTGTTCGGAGACCGCATATTTAGTTGCACCCATACATGCAGGGTACCATTTTGTTAAGGAGAAGTTGGAGATTGATTCTTAGCAGGTTGTTTTTATTTGTCATGGCAATTTTGGGGAGAAATTTAACTTTGGAACTTTTCTTTATTTTAGGTCAAACCACAAACTTCTACGGAGAACTGCACCCACAGATTTGAATGTAGGAAAGCAAGGATGGCACCACCGAATAGCTGCAAGTATTCACTTTTAAGCAATATGTAGTTTGTGGGGGTTATTTCACAGGTAAGGGGGTGTTTAGACTGAAGAACTGCAAGGTGTGCACCTAGAGCACAGTCCCAAGCTTTCCAGCTGAAATTGCTCTTGTGTATTGACCCTGTTTTGGGGTTTTTTGAGGCTGCATATTTAGTTGCACCCATACATGCAGGGTATCATTTTGTTAAGGAGAAGTTGGAGATTGATTCTTAGCAGGTTGTTTTTAGTTGTCATGGCAATTTTGGGGAGAAATTTAACTTTGGAACGTTTCTTTATTTAAGGTCAAACCACAAACTGCTACAGAGAATTGCACCCACAGATCTGCATGTAGGAAAGCAAGGATGGCACTGCTGAATAGCTACAGGTGTGCACTTTCAAGCAATATATAGTTTGTGGGGGTATTTCACAGGTAAGGTGGTGTTTAGACTGAAGAACTGCAAGGTGTGCACCTTGAGCGCAGTCCCAAGCTTTCCAGCTGAAATTGCTCTTGTGTATTGACCCTGTTTTGGGGTGTTTGGAGGCCGTTTCTTTTGGTGCACCCATAGATGGAGTTCTACGGAGAACTGTGCACCTAAAGATGCAGCCTCCAAACAACCCAAAACAGGGTCAATATACAAGAGCAATTTCAGCTGGAAAGCTTGGGACTGCGCTCTAGGTGCACACCTTGCAGTTCTTCAGTTTAAACACCCCCTTACCTGTGAAATACCCCCCACAAACTATATATTGCTTGAAAGTGCACACCTTTAGCTATTCATCGATTCCATCCTTGCTTTTCTACATGCAGATCTGTGGGTGCAGTTCTCTCTAGAAGTTTGTGGTTTGACCTGAAATAAAGAAAAAAACTGTTTACTTCAATAATTTCTATGGAGAACTGTGCCCACAGATCTGCATGTAGGAAAGCAAGGACGGTGCCACTGAATAGCTGCAGGTGTTCACTTTCAAGCAATATATAGTTTGTGTGTTTTTTTTTTACAGGTTAGGGGGTGTTTAGACTGAAGAACTGCAAGGTTGTGCATCTGGAGTGCAACCACAAACTTTCCAGTTAAAAATGCTCTTGTGTATTGACCCTGTTTTGCAGTGTTTGGAGGCTGTTCCTTTAGGTGCATCCATGTGCACTTAAAGCACAGCCCTAAACTTTTCAGCTACAATTGCTCTTGTGTATTGACCCGGTTTTGGGGTGTTTGGAGGCCGTGTCTATAGGTGCACCCATACATACAGGGTATCATTTTGTTCAGGAGAAGTTGGAGATTGGCAGTTTTTTTTTTCTTGTCATGACAATTTTGGGGACAAATCTAACTTTTGAACTTTTTTTTCTTTTTGTTAGGTCAAACCTCAAATTGCTACGGAGAACTGTGCCCACAGATCTGCATGTAGAAAAGCAAATATGGTGCATCTGAATAGCTACAGGTATGGAGTTTCCAGCAATATATAGTTTGTGGGGGGTATTTCACAAGTAAGGGGGAGTTTAGACTGAAGAACTGCAAGGTGTGCACATGGATCGCAACCCCAAACTTTCCAGCTGAAATTGCTCTTGTGTATTGACACTGTTTTGGGGTTTTTTGAGGCCGCATATTTAGTTGCACCCATACATGCAGGGTATCATTTTGTTAAGGAGAAGTTGGAGATTGATTCTTAGCAGGTTGTTTTTAGTTGTCATGGCAATTTTGGGGAGAAATTTAATTTTGGAACTTTTCTTTTCTTTATTTCAGGTCAAACCACAAACTTCTACAGAGAACTGCACCCACAGATCTGCATGTAGAAAAGCAAGGATGGTGCCACTGAATAGATGCAGGTGTTCACTTTCAAGCAATATATAGTTTGTGGGGGTTATTTCACAGGTAAGGGGGTGTTTAGACTGAAGAACTGCAAGGTGTGCACCTGGAGTGCAACCAAAAACTTTCTAGCTGAAATTGCTCTTGTCTATTGACCCTGTTTTGGGGAGTTTGGAGGCAGCAGCTTTAGGTGCACCTATACATGCAGTTCTTCAGAGAACTGCGCCCACAGAGCTGCTTGTAGATAAGCAAGGATGGTGCCGCTGAATAGCTGCAGGTGTTCACTTTCACGCAATATATAGTTTTTTGACGGTATTTCACAGATAAGGGGGTGTTTAGACTGAAGAACTGCAAGGTGTGCACCTGGAGCGCAACCACTAACTTTCCAACTGATATTGCTCTAGTGTATTGACCCTATTTTGGGGTGTTTGGAGGCCGCATCTTTATGTTCATCCATAGATGTAGTTCTACAGAGAACTGTGCCCACAGAGTGCATGTAGGAAAGCAAGGATGGTGCCACTGAATAGCTGCAGGTGTTCACTTTCACGCAATATATAGTTTTTGGGGGTATTTCACAGGTAAGGTGGTGTTTAGACTGAAGAACTGCAAGGTGTGCACTTTGAGCGCAGTCCCAAGCTTTCCAGCTTAAATTGCTCTTGTGTATTGACCCTGTTTTGGGGTGTTTAGAGGCCGCGTCTTTAGGTGCACCCATACATGCAGTTCTACGGAGAACTGTGCCCACAGAGCTGCTTGTCGGTAAGCAAGGATGGTGCCACTGAATAGCTACAGGTGTGCACTTTCAAGCAATATATAGTTTGTGGGGGTATTTCACAGGTAAGGGGGTGTTTAAACTGAAGAACTGCAAGGTGTGCACCTAGAGCACAGTCCCAAGCTTTCCAGCTGAAATTGCTCTTGTGTATTGACCCTGTTTTGGGCTGTTTGGAGACCGCATATTTAGTTGCACCCGTACATGCAGGGTACCATTTTGTTAAGGAGAAGTTGGAGATTGATTCTTAGCAGGTTGTTTTTATTTGTCATGGCAATTTTGGGGAGAAATTTAACTTTGGAACTTTTCTTTTCTTTATTTTAGGTCAAACCACAAACTTCTACGGAGAACTGCACCCAGAGATTTGAATGTAGGAAAGCAAGGATGGCACCACCGAATAGCTGCAAGTATTCACTTTTAAGCAATATATAGTTTGTGGGGGTTATTTCACAGGTAAGGGGGTGTTTAGACTGAAGAACTGCAAGGTGTGCACCTTGAGCACAGTCCCAAGCTTTCCAGCTTAAATTGCTCTTGTGTATTGACCCTGTTTTGGGGAGTTTAGAGGCCGCGTCTTTAGGTGCACCCATACATGCAGTTCTACGGAGAACTGCGCCCACAGAGCTGCTTGTAGGTAAGCAAGGATGGTGCCACTGAATAGCTAAAGGTGTGCACTTTCAAGCAATATATAGTTTGTGGGGGATATTTCACATGCAAGGGTGTGTTTAGACGGAAGAACTGCAAGGTGTGCACCTAGAGCACAGTCCCAAGCTTTCCAGCTGAAATTGCTCTTGTGTATTTACCCTGTTTTGGGGTGTTTGGAGACCGCATATTTAGTTGCATCCATACATGCAGGGTATCATTTTGTTAAGGAGAAGTTGGAGATTGATTCTTAGCAGGTTGTTTTTAGTTGTCATGGCAATTTTGGGGAGAAATCTAATTTTGGAACTTTTCTTTTCTTATTTTTAGGTCAAACCACAAACTTCTACGGAGAACTACGCCCACAGAGCTGAATGTAGGAAAGCAAGGATGGCACCACCGAATAGCTGCAAGTATTCACTTTTAAGCATTATATAGTTTGTGGGGGGTTATTTCACAGGTAAGGGGGTGTTTAGACTGAAGAACTGCAAGGTGTGCACCTGGAGTGCAACCAAAAACTTTCTAGCTGAAATTGCTCTTGTCTATTGACCCTGTTTTGGGGAGTTTGGAGGCAGCAGCTTTAGGTGCACCCATACATGCAGTTCTTCAGAGAACTGCGCCCACAGAGCTGCTTGTAGGTAAGCAAGGATGGTGCCACTGAATAGCTACAGGTGTGCACTTTCAAGCAATATATAGTTTGTGGGGGTATTTCACAGGTAAGGGGGTGTTTAAACTGAAGAACTGCAAGGTGTGCACCTAGAGCACAGTCCCAAGCTTTCCAGCTGAAATTGCTCTTGTGTATTGACCCTGTTTTGGGCTGTTTGGAGACCGCATATTTAGTTGCACCCGTACATGCAGGGTACCATTTTGTTAAGGAGAAGTTGGAGATTGATTCTTAGTAGGTTGTTTTTATTTGTCATGGCAATTTTGGGGAGAAATTTAACTTTGGAACTTTTCTTTTCTTTATTTTAGGTCAAACCACAAACTTCTACGGAGAACTGCACCCACAGATTTGAATGTAGGAAAGCAAGGATGGCACCACCGAATAGCTGCAAGTATTCACTTTTAAGCAATATATAGTTTGTGGGGGTTATTTCACAGGTAAGGGGGTGTTTAGACTGAAGAACTGCAAGGTGTGCACCTTGAGCACAGTCCCAAGCTTTCCAGCTTAAATTGCTCTTGTGTATTGACCCTGTTTTGGGGAGTTTAGAGGCCGCGTCTTTAGGTGCACCCATACATGCAGTTCTACGGAGAACTGCGCCCACAGAGCTGCTTGTAGGTAAGCAAGGATGGTGCCACTGAATAGCTAAAGGTGTGCACTTTCAAGCAATATATAGTTTGTGGGGGATATTTCACATGCAAGGGTGTGTTTAGACGGAAGAACTGCAAGGTGTGCACCTAGAGCACAGTCCCAAGCTTTCCAGCTGAAATTGCTCTTGTGTATTTACCCTGTTTTGGGGTGTTTGGAGACCGCATATTTAGTTGCATCCATACATGCAGGGTATCATTTTGTTAAGGAGAAGTTGGAGATTGATTCTTAGCAGGTTGTTTTTATTTGTCATGGCAATTTTGGGGAGAAATTTAACTTTGGAACTTTTCTTTATTTTAGGTCAAACCACAAACTTCTACGGAGAACTGCACCCACAGATTTGAATGTAGGAAAGCAAGGATGGCACCACCGAATAGCTGCAAGTATTCACTTTTAAGCAATATATAGTTTGTGGGGGTTATTTCACAGGTAAGGGGGTGTTTAGACTGAAGAACTGCAAGGTGTGCACCTTGAGCACAGTCCCAACTGCGCCCACAGAGCTGCTTGTAGGTAAGCAAGGATGGTGCCGCTGAATAGCTGCAGGTGTTCACTTTCACGCAATATATAGTTTTTTGACGGTATTTCACAGATAAGGGGGTGTTTAGACTGAAGAACTGCAAGGTGTGCACCCTGGAGCCGCAACCACTAACTTTCCAACTGATATTGCCTCCTAGTGTATTGACCCTATTTTGGGGTGTTTGGAGGCTGCATCTTTATGTTCATCCATAGATGTACTTCTACAGAGAACTGGGCCCACAGAGTGCATGTAGGAAAGCAAGGATGGTGCCACTGAATAGCTGCAGGTGTTCACTTTCACGCAATATATAGTTTTTGGGGGTATTTCACAGGTAAGGTGGTGTTTAGACTGAAGAACTGCAAGGTGTGCACTTTGAGCGCAGTCCCAAGCTTTCCAGCTTAAATTGCTCTTGTGTATTGACCCTGTTTAGGGCTGTTTGGAGACCTCATATTTAGTTGCCCCCGTACATGCAGGGTACCATTTTGTTCAGGAGAAGTTGGAGATTGATTCTTAGCAGGTTGTTTTTATTTGTCATGGCAATTTTGGGGAGAAATTTAACTTTGGAACTTTTCTTTTCTTTATTTTAGGTCAAACCACAAACTTCTATGGAGAACTGCACCCACAGATTTGAATGTAGGAAAGCAAGGATGGCACCACCGAATAGCTTGCAAGTATTCACTTTTAAGCAATATGTAGTTTGTGGGGGTTATTTCACAGGTAAGGGGGTGTTTAGACTGAAGAACTGCAAGGTGTGCACCTTGAGCAAAGTCCCAAGCTTTCCAGCTGAAATTGCTCTTGTGTATTGACCCTGTTTTGGGGAGTTTAGAGGCCGCGTCTTTAGGTGCACCCATACATGCAGTTCTATGGAGAACTGCGCCCACAGAGCTGCTTGTAGGTAAGCAAGGATGGTGCCACTGAATAGCTGCAGGTGTGCACTTTCAAGCAATATATAGTTTGTGGGGGATATTTCACATGCAAGGGTGTGTTTAGACAGAAGAACTGCAAGGTGTGCACCTAGAGAACAGTCCCAAGCTTTCCAGTTGAAATTGCTCTTGTGTATTTACCCCTGTTTTGGGGTGTTTGGAGACCACATATTTAGTTGCACCCATACATGCAGGGTATCATTTTGTTAAGGAGAAGTTGGAGATTGATTCTTAGCAGGTTGTTTTTAGTTGTCATGGCAATTTTGGGGAGAAATTTAATTTTTGAACTTTTCTTTTCTTATTTTTAGGTCAAACCACAAACTTCTATGGAGAACTACGCCCACAGATCTGAATGTAGGAAAGCAAGGATGGCACCACTGAATAGCTGCAAGTATTCACTTTTAAGCATTATATAGTTTGTGGGGGTTATTACAGGTAAGGGGGTGTTTAGGCTGAAGACTGCAAGGTGTGCACCTGGAGTGCAACCAAAAACTTTCTAGCTGAAATTGCTCTTGTCTATTGACCCTGTTTTGGGGAGTTTGGAGGCAGCAGCTTAGTGCACCATACATGCAGTTCTTCAGAGAACTGCGCCCAGGAGCTGCTTGTAGATAAGCAAGGATGGTGCCGCTGAATAGCTGCAGGTGTTCACTTTCACGCAATATATAGTTTTTGATGGTATTTCACAGATAAGGGGGTGTTTAGACTGAAGAAATGCAAGGGTGTGCACCTGGAGCGCAACCACTACTTTTCCCACTGATATTGCTCTAGTGTATTGACCCTATTTTGGGGTGTTTGGAGGCCGCATCTTATGTCTTTAGGTGCACCCACACATGGTGCCACTGAATAGCTGCAGGTGTTCACTTTCAAGCAATATATATTTGTGGGGGTATTTCACAGGTAACGTGGTGTTTAAAACTGCAAGGTGTGCACCTGAGCGCAGTACCAAGCTTTCCAGCTGAAATTGCTCTTGTGTATTGACCCTGTTTTGGGGCGTTTGAAGGCCGTGTCTTTAGGTGCACCTTTACATGCAGTTCTGTGGAGAACTGCACCCACAGATCTGCATGTAGGAAAGCAAGGATGGTGCCGCTGAATAGCTGCAGGTGTTCACTTTTCACGCAATATATAGTTTTTTGATGGTATTTCACAGATAAGGGGGTGTTTAGACTGAAGAACTGCAAGGTGTGCACCTGGAGCGCAACCACTAACTTTCCAACTGATATTGCTCTTGTGTATTGACCCTGTTTTGGGGTTTTTGGAGGCCGCATCTTTATGTTCACCCATAGATGCAGTTCTACAGAGAACTGTGCCCACAGAGTGCATGTAGGAAAGCAGGAATGCTGCCACTGAATAGCTGCAGGTGTTCACTTTCACGCAATATATAGTTTTTGGGGATATTTCACAGGTAAGGTGGTGTTTAGACTTCAGAACTGCAAGGTGTGCACTTTGAGCGCCGTCCCAAGCTTTCCAGCTTAAATTGCTCTTGTGTATTGACCCTGTTTTTTGGGGTGTTTGGAGGCCGTGTCTTTAGGTGCACCCATACATGCAGTTCTATGGAGAACTGTGCCCACAGATCTGCATGTAGGAAAGCAAGGATGGTGCCGCTAAATAGCTGCAGGTGTGCACTTTCAAGTAATATATAGTTTTTGGGAGTATTTCAAATGTAAGGGGGTGTTTAGATGGAAGAACTGCAAGGTGTGCACCTAGACCACAGCCCCAAGCTTTCCAGCTGAAATTGCTCTTGTGTATTGACCCTGTTTTGGGTGTTTAAAGGCCGCATATTTAATTGCACCCATACATGCAGGGTATCATTTTGTTAAGGAGAAGTTAGAGATTGATTCTTAGCAGGTTGTTTTTAGTTGTCATGGCAATTTTGGGGAGAAATTTAACTTTGGAACTTTTCTTTTCTTTATTTTAGGTCAAACCAAAAACTTCTACGGAGAACTGCGCCCACAGATCTGCATGTAGGAAAGCTGAATAGCTACAGGTGTGCACTTTCAAGCAATATATAGTTTCTGGGGGGTATTTCACAGGTAAGGGGGTGTTTAGACTGAAGAACTGCAAGGTGTGCACCTTGAGCACAGTCCCAAGCTTTCCAGCTGAAATTGCTCTTGTGTATTGACCCTGTTTTGGAGTGTTTGGAGGCCGCGTCTTTAGGTGCACCCATGCATGCAGGATATCATTTTATGAACTATATGATGCCCTACATGTATGGGTGCACCTAAAGTCATGACCTCCAAATGCCCCAAAACTGGCTCAATTCACGAGCCATTTCAGTTTCAATGTTTGGAGCGGCGCTCTTGTGTATTGACCCTGTTTTGGGGAGTTTGGAGGCCGCGTCTTTAGGTGCACCCATGCATGCAGCTCTACGGAGAACTGCGACAAGAAGATCTGCATGTAGGAAAGCAAGGATGGTGCCGCTGCAGGTGTGCACTTTCAAGCAATATATAGTTTGTGGGGGGTATTTCACAGGTAAGTGGGTGTTTAGACTGAAGAACTGCAAGGTGTGCACCTAGAGCGCAGCCCCAAGCTTTCCAGCTGAAATTGCTCTTGTGTATTGACCCCGTTTTGGGGTTTTTGTAGGTTGCGTCTTTAGTTGCACCCATACATGCAGAGTATAATTTTGTTTGGAGATTGATACTTAGCATGTTTTTTTTTCTTTCCGTGGCAATTTTGGGGAGAAATATAACTTTGTAACTTTTTTCTTTTGGTCAAACCACAAACTTCTACGGAGAACTGCACCCACAGATCTCCACGTTGGAAAGCAAGGATAGCGTCCCTGAATAGCTACAGGTGTGCACTTTTAAGCAATATATAGTTTGTGGGGGTAAGGGGATGTTTAAACTAAAGAACTGCAAGGTGTGCACATAGAGTGCTGCCCCAACTTTTCAGCTAGAACTGCCCTTCTTTATTGCCCTTGTTTTGGGACATTTGGAGGCCACTTCTTAAGGTGCACCCATACATGTGGGGCATTGTTTTCTTCAGGAAAACTTGTTTTTCTCTAGGTCTGCTTGGGGGACACAGGGACTGTGGGTATAGCTGGAACCACTAGGAGGCAGGACACAATAAAAAAATAGAAACTTGACCCCTCCTCCTCCTGCTATACCCCTCCTCCGTAGGCAGAGACACTCAGTTTCGTTGTGTCCTCAGGAGGTTAGGACCATCTCCTGCATTCAGGAGTATTTTACTATTTATTTTGCTCTTTTATTTTTATTTCATTACAATTCCTTCACATCTTATGGAGCTGGACAGCTACACTGAGTAGTCTGATCCATTTCTTGAGGATGTCACCGGGGTCTCTTGTGCTGTGCACTGACCATCCAGCATTGATTCCCTCCCTCTGACATACAGAGAGAGGATGCGCTGGCCGGGACACAGGGCTGAGGTATAGCCAGGTTCATCCTGTTGCTCAATCCTCCTTATATGCCCCAAGGATCCCTACACTACAGTCTGGGAACTCCTGCCGTGGCTCATTTAAGGTAAGCATATATCCTTAATAGCAGCCTATTCACTCTCTGAGCCCCCCTCCCCCTCTGCACAATCCATCTGCCTTGCACAGCAGTATTAGAGACCCTTCACTTAAAGGAGCCTGAACCTAGTTGCAGTACCTCCTTGTTTAAGCGCCGCAGCAGGTCAGCAGGTCCTCACCTTCCTTTCCTCTCTCATGCTCAACTCGAGCAAATTATACAACAGGAATGGTTCAAGCCAGAGGGATGTTTCCAGGCTAACCGCAGTTTTTCTCAAACTATATCCTTTTCCACAGGAACTAACGGAAAAGTGGACCTCCCCACCTTCAGTGGACGCGCCTGTCTCTCGACTATCTAAGGGCACTGCTTTACCAGTTCCTGATGCAGCCTCCTTCAAGGACTCCATGGACAAGAAGCTTGAGGGCATTCTAAGTTCCCTCTTCTCTGCTTCAGGTACCTCCCTTCGGCCTGTTCTAGACTCGGCTTGGGTAAGTAGAGCCGTCCAAACTTGGTCGGACGCCTTATGCCGAGCGATTGCCACAAGGGTCCCCCGTGAAGAACTCGCTCATTTGGCCTTGCAAATCAAGGAGGCTGACTACCTATGTGAAGCCTCCCTCGATGCGCTACAGGTGATTAGCAGAAATTCAGCCGACTTGACTTGTCGGTATCGGTTTGCAGATCTCTCTGGATGAAACTGCGGACTTGTCTTCAAAAAAGTCTCTCACGACACTCCACCACCTGCAGAGGACGCTTCAGTGGAAGGTCCAGGCCATCCTGGCAGTCCCGCAAGTCCACGTCTGCATTACTCACCCCTTCTTCCCTTCAGCGACTCAGCCATAGGGGGGGGAGACTTTGCAGGTTTGCCGACTCCTGGGTGAATCTGACTCAAGACGCCTGGGTACACAAGGTCGTGAGTCAGGGCTACCACCTAGAATTCGCTTCTCTCCCACCCCGCCGGTTCTTCATGTCCAGATATCCTCAGGGGCATCAAAAGGCTCAGGCGCTGCACGACGCGATCGGCAAGCTTATCCGTTCAGAGGTCATCATCCCTTTTCCAACTGAGGAGAGATTCCGAGGCTATTACTCAAACTTGTTTGTAGTCCCCAAGAAGGATGGATCTGTTCGGCCAATCCTGGACCTCAAGGAACTCCATACTTTCATTCGACCGCGAAGGTTCAAGTTGGAATCCCTCAGGTCTGTCATCGCGGCCCCAATTTTCTGTCCCCATCAGAGATTCTTGCGATTTGCCTTCCAAAATCGCCACTTCCAACTCACAGACCTTCCCCTTGGCCTGAACTCGGCCCCTCGTGTCTTTACCAAGATCATGTCGGTGGCCACTGCTCTAATCCGCACCAGGGGGATCTCCATAACTCCTTATCTGGACGATCTCCTGATCAAGGCACCTTAATTTGCAGTGGCCCAGCAGGCGTTGCACTTCACCATGGTTCGATTACAGGAGTTTGGTTGGTTCATCAACCTGGACAAGTCCTCGTTAACCCCAAGCAAATCCATGGTCTCTCTGGATGCAGTTCAACACCCAGACACAAACTCTCCCAGTGACAAGGTCCAGCATTTGCGGACCCTCGTGCGGTCTCTCCTCTCGAAGTCCCACACCGCGAGATTCTACATGAAGGTGTTGGGAGTCATGGTTTCGATGATAGAATCAGTTCCCTTCACCCAACGTCACCTCAGGGAGCTTCAGTGGAATATTCTTGCGGCCTGGAGGCACAAATCCCTTCTCCTGGAATTTCGTTTATCCCGCAGGACTCGAGTCTCTCTTCTCTGGTTGATGCAAACCAGTCACCTGACCAGGGGCAGACCCCTAGGGGATCCACAATGGTGACTGCTCACCACAGATGCAAGCCTCTCCGGTCGGGGAGCAGTGCAGAGGGTCGGTCAGCACAGGGTCGCTGGTCTCTATCGGAACAATGTCTTCACATCAACCTTCTTGAGATACAGGCAATCCGACTCGCCTGTCAGCCATCTTCATTCCAGGTCTCTTAAACTGGGAAGCAGATTATCTCAGCAGGCATCCCTAGATGTGGCCTGTAAAGGACAACATCTTCCACAAGATCACTCAAAGATGGGGGACGCCAGAGGTCGATCACAATCGTAAAGTTCCTCTCTTCTTTGCAAGGTCCAGGGACCCTCTGGCGGCAGACGCCCTCACCTCCCCATGGGACTTCCATCTTGCGTTCATTCCAAGAAAGATCAAGAAACTTCAGAGAGAACTCATACTCTCATCCTCATAGCTCCAACATGGCCCCGTAGATCCTGGGTCTAGGATCTAGTACATCTCTCAGTAGAGGAACCTTGGCCTCTCATCCTGGACCTTCTCTCTCAGGGTCCAATCCTTCACCACTGTCCTGCCACCCTCAATTTGATGGCGTGACTACTGAAACTGCGATCCTAAGACGGAAGGGGTTCTCTGACACTGTCATTCTACCATGCGTGCAGCCCGCAAACCGGTCTCCGCCAAGACGTACCATTGGGTCTGGTTCACTTTCCATTGGTGGTGCCAATGTAATGGTTTCAATTCACTGAAGTTTTCCACTCCACTCCTTCTGGCCTTATACAGGAGGGACTGTCCCTGCACATGTCCCTCGGATCACTGAAATCTCAGTTTTCGGCACTTCCATCCTGTTCCAAAGACCTCTCGCCTTGTTCCCAGATGTTAGGATTTTTCTTCAGGGAATGGCCCACATAAAGCGCCCGGTACTTTCACCGGTGCCAAATTGGGACTTAACCCTAGTCCTACGTGCCCTGCAACACGCTCCCTTTAAACCCATGGATTCTATTCCACTTCAGTGGCTCACATGGAAAACAGTTTTTTCTGCTCGCTATTGCCTCAGCACGGAGAGTATCTGAGATCTCTGCCCAATCCTGTAGGTCTCCTCTGTTGACCTTCCACAATGACAGGGCAGTACTTCATACTTCTCCCTCTTTTCTTCCCAAGGTGGTTTCCACTTTCCACCTCAACCAGGAAATTACGATTCCTACCTTCTGCCCATCCCTTTCCAATGCGAAGGAAGCAGCACTGCACACCCTCGACCCCGTTAGGGCCCTCAAGTTTTACCTGCACTGGGTCGAGGACATCCGTCTATCGGACTCCTTGTCCTTAGACCACCATATCCTGATGGATAAAGCAGGCCATCCAGAGATCCTATTCATCACAGGGTCAGGTTCCCCCAGATCAATCAGGGCACATTCCACCAGAGGGCTTTTCAAAAATAAGCCTCAGCGGAACAAGGCTGCAACGTGGACTTCAATCCATACTTTTGCCAAATTTTACCAGTTTGGCACCTTGTGGCATCTGACACCCACTATGGCAGGAAGGTACTTCAGGCTGCAGTGGCTGGTTCCACGTAGGCCTCTACTTCCCGCCCTAGATTCAGGGGACAGCTTTGGTACGTCCCCACTGTCCCTGTGTCCCCCAAGCAGACCTAGAGAAAAGGAGATTTTGTGTACTCACCGTTAAATCTCTTTCTCTTCAGTCGCTTGGGGGACACAGGGCTTCCCTCCCTGAATAGAGGCCTTCTCTTGGCTTCAGACTGTCCTTCTTGTAATTATTTATCAGATTTTCTGTTGATTATTGATAACCTCCTGTTTCTCCTTTGGTACGAACTGAGTGTCTCTGCCTACGGAGGAGGGGTATAGCAGGAGGAGGAGGGGTCAAGTTTCTATTTTTTTATTGTGTCCTGCCTCCTAGTGGTTCCAGCTATACCCACTGTCCCTGTGTCCCCCAAGCGACTGAAGAGAAAGAGATTTAACGGTGAGTACACAAAATCTCCTTTTTGATATTTGGGTTAATTTGAAAATTTTTATTTGAGTATTTTCCCAAATTCACTTCTGACTTTGAGACTTTGGTGATATTTAAGAAATAAAAACTAAATTCCAAAAAATGATGTTGCTTTTTAGGGTGATCTGTAGGATGGAAGCTACATTTATAGCAAAAACTACACCACATCTAAAAACCTAGACGTATGTGGTTTCTGAAAACTTAAGGGGGTATTTCATTTCTATCGTTAGATATGCTATGTTAACCTAGAGATGCCCTATCTATTGTGTTCCAATGTAAAATTGTACAAAATGTTGTTTTATTATTGGGGTATCTTCTGGACAAGAAAAGGGGGATACCAATACATATCTGGTATCGTTAGTCAATGTAATTCTTCTTTGAAATAAAACACAAAATAAAAATACTTTATTCGTTATTTCACTTTTTTTTTTACATATTTCATGCTTGATGTGTTTTCAGGAGCAGAAGATTATTGGAAAGAGAGAAGGGTTTTCTGAACCTGTGAATGATGAGTATTTTATGGCTTTTTGTTATTGGTTCTGGTGTCAACACCCAGAGACTTTCCTATAGGAGTCGAGAGGATGGAGTGGGGAGACCCTCTTCTGAGTTAACTGCACAACTGCTCACAACAATCCCATCATAATAAAGCTGCATTTTAAGCATAGTCAATGGCGAAACTACCGGGGTTGTGATCACACCAAGGCCTGCACCCTCAACTGGATCTGACAGATGCGCTGACAGGAAATCTGGCTCTAAACTTCATTCAGAAAGGTTAGTTACATTACTGTAGCATATTGATTTCTTATGATTAAAATATTTCAATATTTTCTGAATTCTGTTGCTCTATTAAAAGTAATGAAAACATTTTAAAATATATAATTGTCATTCTAAAATAGGTGTGCTCTAAGAAGGATCAATACTGTAACCCACTTTAAAATTTCCCATTATGCTAAAGTGATGAAAATGACATGGAATAAACATTTACTTGTGATCACAGGTCTGTATTGAGATTAAACAGCCCTTTTAAAGAGCAGCCTTCTTCTACACTAACGTTTTATACAATTTCAGGAACAGGAGATGATTTTTTAATTGGCTGTCATTTATAGTTTTACATTTTTTAAAAATATCTTACTCTTTTCAGCTTTCCAATGGGGCTGGCTGACTCCATCTAAAGAACAAATGCTCTGTAAGGCTACGCCTTTATTTCTGTGTTTTTGTATTACTTTTCTTTTATTCAGGTCCTCGTCTAGTCATATTCTAGTTTCTTATTTAAACCAGTGCATGGTTGCTGTGGTAAATTGGACCCTAGTAACCAGACTGATGAAATTGCAAACTGAAGAGCTACTAAATAAAACAACTAAACTGAAAAATAGTAAGGAATGAAAACCAACTGTTACTGTCTGTCATACTTAAAGTTAACTCAAAGGGAACACAACCCCATTTATTAAACTAAGGTTCGATTAAGATTGACTATTTTTCAGTGGCTCTGGTGCAAAATACAGTGTTTCTCACCCCTATGTGTACTATTTTGGCTCAATTAATATGAACTACCTTTATTATACTGATCACTCACTTATTATAGCTTTATAATACACAAAAGCCATGAATATCTTGTAAATTGTAAATTATATCCTTATAAATGGTGAATTCTGATGTCATCAGTTATAAACGGTGAGTTCTGATGTCATTTCTGTCACTTGACTCACTGAAATTTGTGTATTATAATAAATAAAGTACACCCAGTTGTAAAATATGAGGATATTAGAAGTTAACTCGGAGTTCCATGACCTGTATAAAAACATGAAACATGATGGTCATGAAATTCCTTGGTAACTTATAATATCCTTATATTTTACAAGAGGGGGTACTTTATTCACTATATAATATATGTTACTGTATGCCTCCCACTCCCTGTACTCTACTGGGTAATAATAAATGTTTTTTTGTTCTGGGCACCCCAATATTATTGTTGTATTATGCATCCTACATTATGTGTCACCCCCACTTGTACTCTACTACCTTTATTACACTGGACACCCCATAATATGGGTGTATAATACATGATACAGTGTTTCTTACCCCATTTATACTCTATGGTGGGTACCCCTTATTATTGGTCTTTTGTGCAAGCTATAGTGTCACCCCCTACTTGGGTCAAGTACTGATTTCCCTGTTATTATGGGTTAGGGACTGGCCATCTGTGAATTTGGGCAAATGCCTGTTGGGCTGCTGTCTGTGCAATGTAAATGGGCCACACGGTCCTCTCTGCACAGCCTGCTGTCTCTATACTGTAGATTTAATGAGGCTGCTGTTGCTGACAAACACAACTAGATGTCGCCTATTTCTCTTGTGACTGTAGCTCCTCTGCAGCTTTTTCAAAGTACTTCTGGAACTTTTAACTGCAAAGTTTTAAAAGTTTCCACTGAATGATCTTTTTTTTTCTTTTAATTTTAATGGGGAACCCTGGCCACCAATGGTTTTTTAACTGGGGGGCTGGTCACCAAATATTTTTGGTAATTTTTTTTCAGAGGTCCTGACTACTTCTTCCCCCTAATTTTATTGGGGGGGCCTTGATCATCAATGTTTTCTTTTTAGCTTGTGTGGGTGGTGGAGTTTGGTTGCCAATGTCACACATGAGACCTGGGGTTTTACAGATAACCTATCTTTCCAAAATTTGGATCTACATACTTTGTCTGCTAGAAAATCATGTAAACATTGAATAACCATTAAATAATCCGAATAATCTGATTTTGCTCCAATAAAGACTAATTATATCTTAGTTTGGCTCAAGAACAATGCTCTGTTTTATTATTACAGAGCAAATGAAATCAGTTTTAAACATTTGGATTGTTTGATTGTAATGGAGTCTATCTGAGATGGCCTTTCCGTAATTTGGAGCTTTCTGGATAATGGGTTTCCAGTTAACCAATCCCATACCTGAATTGGGTTGCTTTGATTTTTTTTGCTAGGGCTGCTTTTTTTCTCCCAGTCCGACCCTGTTATGGGGGTATAATATATGCTATGGCATGTCTCATCCCTACTTACTGTTTGAATACTAAAGTGTTGCTCACTCGTTAATTTATTCAACACCCATAATAGATACAAGATGTAATGAGGGCCCTGCCCTTATTTGATTTTGCATTTGATGCAAATACATTCCTACACTAAACAACAATTTGTTAGTAGCATTCTAGCACATCAGCTTATGCCTATGTAAACAATAATACAGCATGTATGTGCTTAGTAATAATTTTCTTGTAATATAGACAAATGCGACATACACTGACTGGAAGTTAAGTAGGATGCATGCAAATTAAACTATACTTATCTGAAACATTCTGCATCTGTTTTGGGAATATTTTTTAGATCATATCAAATGTCAGGATACATAGCATTCTGACAGATACCATTAAAAGGAATTTTCAGCATACAAATTCTTGAGTGGACAGAATTATGAGCTATAGTTACTAATCTGATAAAGCACAAATGTTATGAACTTTGTTTTAAGCAGTGGGATGGATTATGAATATCTAAACCTGATCTCTTCATGAGGTGAGTAAGGTAAGTTGGAACCCCTGCACTACAAAATGCACACATTGAATGTTTACCAGCAAGACAGGAGATAAGCTTTTCGCTACTGTCCCGTCTGCTAGCTCCGGCTCGACTGTAATGTGGGGAAGAAGGCATGACCCCTTTACGGAGGACAGACAGTAGAGCCTGGTCGCTTGGAGCATGTAAGTTGAGGAGTAACTCCGCTCTGTACACAAAGGATCTAGCCCTCAATGTCCAAGTATGGAGTAGTGGGGTAAAAGCTAGCTCTTTACCTCTAAGGGTGCCTCAGCACATGCAAAGGGTGCAAAGAGCTTCCAAATTATTTTTAAACTATGACTTTTGTCCACAATTGTTAGGGAACAAAGATAACAGGCTTTCTCTCACCTTTCCTATATTCATCTCCCAACACAAGTACCAATCTTTACCTTTTCCCTAACACTATACAGCCACACCCCTATAAAACATCAGCAATGCTCAATATTCCCAATCTCTTAAAACCAAAGTCCTAAAACCAACCCGTACACTCTTCACACTCGCCCTCACCCCTAACCCTATCCCTTCCTTTGGTACTAAAGTACCAGAATCTTCACCCTTCCCTATAACCCTGCAAAATCACAGCAACCATCAATCTTCCCAACCCTGTCTTTTTCCAACCCTAAATTCTAACACTAATCCTAATATGTACACACTTGTTAGGGAACAAAGAACACAAAGCCTTTCTCTCACCTTTCCTGTATTCATCTCCCAACACAATTGCCAAGTATTTACCTTTCCCCATAACTCTGTACAGGCACACCCCTACAAAAAATAAGCAACCCTCAATCTTCAGAACCCTTATTATCGCAACACTCAAAGTCCTAACACCAAATCTAAACCCAACCCCTAAACTCCCCCCTCCCTTTGGTACCAAAGTAGCAACATTTTTCACCTTCCTTATAACCCTGTACGGCCACAGCCCCACAAAATCACAGCAACCCTTAATCTTCCCATCCCTATTTTTTTCCAACCTTAAGTCCTAACCCCAACACTAACTCTAAAACAGTAACCCTAACCCTAATACCCATCTCTAACCCTAATACACTAACCCCCAACCCTAATAATCTAACCCTTATAACCAACCCTAAACCACTAACCCTAATACCCAACCTAACCCTAATCCCCAATCCTAATACTTTACCCTAACCTAACACCTAACCCTTATACCTAACCCTAATACCTAACCCTAAAACCCTAATACACTAACCCTAACACCCAACCCTAATCCATAACCCTAATACCCAACCCTAATAACTAACCCTAATACCCAACCCTAATACCTAACCCTAACACCCAACCCTAATCCCTAACCCTAATACCCAACCCTAATACCTATCCCCAACCCTAATACCCAACACTAACCCCTTAACCCTAATACCTAACCCTAATACCTAACCCTAATACCCAACACTAACCCCTTAACCCTAATACCCAACCCTAATACCTAACCCTAGTACCTAACCCTAATAACCAACCCTAATACCCTACCCTAACACCTAACACTAATCCTAATACCCAACCCTAACCCCTAACCGTAATACCCAACCCTAATACCTAACCCTAATACCCAACCCTAATACCTAACCCTAATAACCAACCCTAATACCCAACCCTAATACACTAACCCTAACCCTAACACCTAACCCCTTCACCCTAATCCCTAACCCTAATACCCAAACCTAACCCTAATCCCTAACCCTAATACCCAACCCTAATACCTAACCCTAATACCCAACCCTAATACCTAACCCTAATAACCAACCCTAACCCTAATATTCAATCCTAATACCTAACACCCTAACCCTAATACCTAACCCTAATACCCAACCCTAACCCTAATACCCAACCCTAATACCCTAACCCTAATACCTAACCCTAATACCTAACCCTAATAACCAACCATAACCCTAATTGCTATCCCAACCCTAATACCCAACCCTAATACCTAACCCTAATAACCAACCCTAATACCTAACCCTAATCCCCAACCCCTAATACCTAAACCCTAATACCTAACCCTAATCCCCAACCCTAATACCCAACCCCAATCCTAATACCTAACCCTAATACCCAACCAAATACCTAACCCTAATACCCAACCAAATACCTAACCCTAATACCCAACCCTAATACCCAACCCTAACCCTAATACCCAAACCTAGCCCTAATAACCAACACTAATAACCAACCCTAATACCCAAATTAAACCCTAATACAATAACCCTAATACCCAACCCTAATACCTAACACCCAAACCTAACCCTAATACCCAACCCTAATACACTAACCCTAATACCCAACCCTAATACACTAACGCTAATACCCAACCCTAATACCCAACACCCAAACCTAACCCTAATACGTAACCCTAATACCCTAATCCTAATACCCAACCCAATCCCTAACCCTAATACCCAACCCTAATACCTATCCCAACCCTAGCCCTAATACCTAATCCTAATACCTAACCCTAATACCCAAACTTAATACCCAACCCTAACCCTAATACCCAACCCTAACCCTAATACCTAACCCTAATACACAACCCTACCTCTAATACCCAACCCTAACCCTAATAGCCAACCCTAATACCCCAACCCTACCCCTAATACCCAACCCTAATACCCAACCCTAACCCTAATACACTAACCCTAATACCTAACCCTAATACCCAACCCTAACCCTAATAACTAACCCTAATACCCTAACCCTACCCCTAATACCCAACCCTACCCCTAATACCCAACCCTACCCCTAATACCCAACCCTACCCCTAATACCCAACCCTAATACCCTAACCCTAATACCCAACCCTAACCCTAATACCCAACCCTACCCCTAACACCCAACCCTAACCCTACCCCTAATACCCAACCCTAATACCCAACCCTAACCCTAATACACTAACCCTAATACCCAACCCTAATACCCAACCCTAACCCTAATACACTAACCCTAATACCTAACCCTAATACCCAACCCTAACCCAAATACCTAACCCTAATATCTAACCCTAATACCCAACCCTAACCCTAATACACTAACCCTAATACCTAACCCTAATACCCAACCCTAACCCAAATACCTAACCCTAATATCTAACCCTAATACCCAACCCTAACCCTAATACCCATCTCTAACCCTAATACCTAACACTAATACCTAATCCCCAACCCTAATCCCCAACCCTAACCCTAATACCCTAACCCTAATACCCAACACTAACCAAAATCCCTAACCCTAGTACCCAACCCTACCCTAATACCTAACCCTAATACCTAAACCTAATACACTAACCCTAACACAATAACCCTAATACCCAATCCTAACCCTAATACCTAACCCTAATACCTAACCCTAATACCTAACCCTAATACACTAACCCTAATACCAAACCCTAATACCCAAAACTAACCCTAATACCTAACCCTAATACCCCAACCCTAACCCTAATACCCAACCTAATACCCAACCCTACCCCTAATACCCAACCCTACCCCAATACACTAACCCTAATACCCAACCCTAATACACTAACCCTAATACCTAACCCTAATACACTAACCCTAATACCTAACCCTAATACACTTACCCTAATACCTAACCCTAATACACTTACCCAACCCTAACCCTAATACCTAACCCTAATACCCAACCCTAACCCTACCCCTGATACCCAACCCTAATAACTAACCCTAATACCCAACCCTAATTCCCAACCCTAATACCCTAACCCTAATACCCAACCCTAACCCTACCCCTAATACCCAACCCTAACCCTAATACCCAACCCTAATACCCAACCCTAACCCTAATACCCAACCCTAATACCTAACCCTAACCAACCCTACCCCTAATACCCAACCCTAATACCCAACCCTACCCCTAATAACTAACCCTAATACCCAACCCTAATACGTAACCCTAATACCCAACCCTAACCCTAATGCCCAACCCTAATGCCCAACCCTAACCCTAATGCCCAACCCTAACCCTAATACCAACCCTAACCCTAATACCCTACCCCCTAACACCCAACCCTACCCCTGATAACCAACACTAACCCTACCCCTTATACCCACCCTAATACCCAACCCTAACCCTAATACACTAACCCTAATACCTAACCCTAATACCCAAGCCTAACCCTAATACACTAACCCTAATACCTAACCCTAATACCCAACCCTAACCCTAATACCCAACCCTAACCTACCCCTTATACCCAACCCTAATACCCAACCCTAACCCTAATACACTAACCCTAATACCTAAACCCTAATACCCAACCCTAACCCTAATGCCCAACCCTAACCCTAATGCCCAACCCTAACCCTAATGCCCTAACCCTAATACCCAACCCTAACCATAATACCCTACCCCTAACACCCAACCCTACCCCTAATACCCAACCCTAACCCTACCCCTTATACCCAACCCTAATACCCAACCCTAACCCTAATACACTATCCCTAATACCTAACCCTAATACCCAACCCTAACCCTAATACACTAACCCTAATACCTAACCCTAATACCCAACCCTAACCCTAATACACTAAACCTAATACCTAACCCTAATACCCAACCCTAACCCTAATACCCAACCCTAACCCTAATACCCAACCCTAACCCTACCCCTTATACCCAACCCTAATACCCAACCCTAACCCTAATACACTAACCCTAATACCTAACCCTAATACCCAACCCTACCCCCTAATACCTAACCCTAATCCCCAACCCTACCCCTAATACCCAACCCTAACCTAATACCCAACCCTAATACCCAACCCTACCCCTAATACCCAACCCTAACCTAATACCTAACCCTAATACCCAACCCTACCCCCTAATAACTAAACCTAATACCTAACAATAATACGTAACCCCTAATACCCAACCTAACCTAATGCCCAACCCTAACCCTAATGCCCAACACTAACCCCTAATGCCAACCTAACCCTAATACCCAACCCTAATACCCAACCCTAACCCTAATACCCTACCCTGAATACCGTAGCCCACCTAAACAACCCTAACCCTAACCCTAACCCTAACCCTAACCTAACCCTACCCTAACCCTAACCTAACCCTAACGCCTACTAACCCTAACCGCTAACCCTACCTAAGCCTAACCTAACCCTAACCCTAACCCTAACCTAACTACGCCTAACCCCTACCCCTAACCCACCCTAACCCTAAACCCTAACCTAACCTAACGCCTAACTAACACCTAACGCCTAACCGCTAACCTAACCCTAACCCTAACCTAACGCGCCTAACTCTAACCCTAACCCTAACCCTAACCCTAACCCTACCCTAACCCTAACCCTAACCCTAACCCTTAACCCATAACCGCTAACTCCTAACCGCTAACCGCTAACCTAAGCCTAACCCTAAACCTAACCGTAACCCTAACCTAACCCTATACCTAAACCCTAACCCTAACCCTAACCTCACGCCTAACCCTAAGCCCTAACCCTAACCCTACACCTAACCCTAACGCCTAACCGCCTAACCCTAACCCTAACTCCTAACCCTAACCCCTAACCCCCCCCCCTAACCCTAAGCTAACCCAAACCCTAACCCTAACCTAACCTAACCCTATACCCTAACCCTAACCCTAAGCCGCTAACCCTAACTAACCTAAACGCCTAACCTAACCATAACCTAACCCTAACCCTAACCCTAACCCTAACCCTAACCTAAACCCTAACGTCCTAACCCTAACCCCTAACCTAACCCTAACCCTAACCCTAACCCTACCTAACCCTAAACCTAACACCTAACCCTAACCCTAACCCTAACCTAACCTAACCCTAACCCTAACCCCTAACCCTAACCCTAACCCTAACCCTACCCTAAGCCTAACCCTAACCTAAACCCTACCCTACCCCTAACCTAACCTAATACATAACGGCTAACGCTAACCCTAACCTAACCTAACCCTAACCGCTAACCCTAAACCTACCCTAACCCTAATCTAACCCTAACGCTAACCCTAACCCTAACCTAATCCCTAACCGCTAACCCTAACCTAACCCTAACCTAACTAACCCTAACCCTAACCCTAACCTAACCTAACCCTCCCTAACCCTAACCCTAACCCTAACCCTAGCCTAACCCTAACCTAAGCTAACCCTAACCTAACCTAACTAACCTAACCCTAATACCTAACCCTAACCCAACCTAACGCCTAACCTAACCCTAACCGCTAAGCTAACCATAACGGCAACCCTAACCTAACCTAACCTAACCCTAACCTAAACCCTACCTAACCCTAACGGCCTAACCCTACCCATAACCCTAACCTACGGCTAACCCTAACCCTAACCCATAACCCTAACCCTAACACTACCTAACCCTAACCTAACCCTAACCCATAACTAACCTTACCCTAACCTAACCGCTACACCTAACCTAACCCTAACACTAACCTAACCCTAACCTAACTAACCCTAACCCTAACGCCTAACCCTACCTAACCGCTAACCCTAACGCTAAACCCCTAACCTAACCCTAACCCTAACCCTAACCTAAACCCTAACCCTAACCCTAACCTAACCCTACCCTAACCTAAGCCCTAACCTAAACCCTAACCTAACGCCTAACCCTAACCCTAACCTAACCGCTAACCCTAACCGCTAACCCCTAACTCCTAAACCCTAACCCTACCCTAATACACTAACCGTAACCCAACCTAACCCTACCTAAGCCACTAAACACTAACCGCTAACCGCCTAACCCTAACCTAACCCTAACCCTAACGCCTAACCCTAACCCTAACCTAACCCTACCTAACCTAACCCACTAACCCTAAACCCTCCACCTAAACCCTAACCCTAATACAACTACGCGTAATTATCACTAATCCTAACCCTAACCCTAAACCCTAAACCTAACCCTAACGCGCTAACCTAACCCTAACCAATACACTCAACCTAACCCTAATACACTAACCCTAACCCTGAAACCCTAAATACACTAACCCTACCCTACCCTACCCTAACCTAACCCTAACCGCTAACCTTAACCCTAACGCCTAACCTAACCTAAACCCCTAACCCTACCCTAACTAACCCTAACCCTAAAGCCTAAACCCTAACCCTAACGCCTAACCTAAACCCTAACCCTAACCCTAACCCTAACCCTAACCCTAACCCTAACCCCTAACCCTAACCCTACCCTAACCCTAAACCCTAACCCTAAACCTAGCCTAACCTTAACCCTAACCTACCCTAACCCTAACCCTAACCTAAACCCTAACCCTAACCCTAAACCCTACCCGCTAACCTAACCCTAACCTAACCTTAACCTAACCCTAACCCTAACCTAACCCTAACCTAACCTAACCATCAACCCTAACCTAACCCTAAACCCTAACGCCTAACGCCTAACCCTCACCCAACCCCTAAACAACTAACCCTAACCTAACCCTAACCCTAACCTAACCCTAGACGCCTAACCTGAACCCTAACCCTAACCTACCTAACCCTAAACCTAACCCTAACCCTAACCTAACCTAATACACTAACCCTAACCCTAACCTAACCTAACCCTAACCTAACCCTAACCTAACGCCCTAACCCTAACCCTAACCTAACGCCTAACCCTAACCCTAGACGCCTAAACCTAACCCTAACCTTAACCCTAACCCTAACCCTAACGCCTAACCCTAACGCCTAACCCTATACACTAACGCCTACCCTAACCCTAATAAACTAACCCTAACCCTACCTAAACGCCTAACCCTAACCCTAACCCTAACCCTCCACCCTAACCTAACCTAACCCACTAACCCTACCTAACCTAACCCTAACGCCTACCCTAACCGCTAACCCTAACCCTAACCCTAACCCTAACCCTAACCCTAACCCTAATACACTAACCCTGAACCCTAACCCTAACCGCTAACCTACCCTAACCCTAACCTAACCCTAACCTAACCTAACCGCCTAACCTAATACACTAACGCTAATACAACTAACTAACCCTAATAACTAACCCTAACCCTAACCCTAACCCTAACCTAACCCTAACCCTAAACCCTACCCTAATACACTAATACACTAACGGCTAAGCGCCTAACCCTAACCCTAACCCTAACCCTAACCCTAACCCTAACCGCCTAAACCCTAACCCTAACCCTAAACCCTAACCTAACCCTAACCCCTAACCCTAACCCTAACCTAACCCTACCCTAACCCTAAACCTAACCCTAACCTAACCTAACCCTAAACCTAACCGCTAACCTAACCGCTAACCCTACCCTAACCTAACCCTGAACCCTAACCCTAACCCTAACCCTAACCTAAACCAGACCTAACCATAACGCCTAACCACTAACCTAACCCTAACCCTTAAGCCGCTAACCCTAATACACTAACGCCTAACCCTAACCCTTAAACCCTACCCTAACCCTAACCTAACCCTACGCTAACCCTAACCCTAACGCCTACCTACTACCCTAACCCTAACCCTAACCTAACCCTAACGCCTAACCTAAGCCTAACCTAACCAACCCTAACCTAACCCTAACCCTAACCTAACCCTAGAACCGCTAATACACTAACACCTAACGCCCTAACTCTACCCTAACCTACCCCTAATCACCTTAACCCTAACGCTAACCCTACCCCTAACCCTAACCCTAAATACACTAACGCCTAACCTAACCTAACGCTTAACCAACCTAACCTAACCCTAACTAACCCTAACCCTAACCGCTAACCCTAACCCTAACCCTACGCCTAACCCTAACCTAACCCTAACCCTAACCCTAACCGCTACCCTACCTAACCCATAACCTAATACACTAGAATACAACTAACCCTAACCTAACCCTACCCTAACCTACCCCTAACCCTACCTAACCCTAACCCTACGCGCTAAACCTAACCCTAACCTACCCTAACCGCTAACCTAACCCTAACCGCTAACCCTACCTAACCTAACCCTAACCCTAATACACTAACCCTAATACACTAACCCTAACCCTAACCCTAACCCTAACCCTAATACACTAACCCTAATACACTAATACACCCTAATACACTAACCCTAACCCTAACCCTAACCCTAACCACCCTAACCCTAACCCTAACCCTAATACCCAACCCTAACCCTAATACCTAACCCTAATACCCAACCCTAACCCTAATACACTAACTCTAATACCCAACCCTAACCCTAATAGACTAACCCTAACCCTAGGGGTTGAGTATTACGGTTAGGGTTGGGTATTGGGGTTGGGTATTAGGGGTAGGGTTAGGGTTAGGTATTAGGGTTAGGTATTAGGGTTAGTGTATTAGGGTTAGGGTTGGGTATTAGGGTTGGGTATTAGGGGTAGGGTTAGGGTTGGGTATTAGGGTTAGGGTTGGGTATTAGGGTTAGGGTTGGGTATTTAGGTGTTAGGGTTGGTTATTAGGGTTGGGTTGGGTATTAGGGTTAGGGTTGGGTATTAGGGGTAGGGTATTAGGGTTACGGTTGGGTATTAGGGTTAGGGTTGGGTATTAGAGTTAGGTTTGGGCATTAGGGTTAGGGTTGGGCATTAGGGTTAGGGTTGGGTATTAAAGGTAGGGTTGGGTATGGGGTAGGGTATTAGGGTTATTATTAGGGGTAGGGTTGGGTATTAGAATTAGGGTTGTGTATTAGGGTTGGGTATTAGGGTTAGGTATTAGGGGTAGGGGTTTGGGGTAATTAGGATTGGCTATTAGGGGTAGGGTTGGGTATTTAGAGTAGGGGTTGGTATTAGGGGTAGGATGGGGTTGGGTATTAGGGTTAGGGTTGGGTATTAGGGGTAGGGTTTGGGGTTTGGGTATTTAGGGTAGGGTTTGGTACTAGGGTTGGGGTATTAGGGGTAGGGTTAGGGTTGGGTATTAGGGTTAGGGTTGGGTATTAGGGTTAGGGTTGCGGTATTAGGGTTAGGTATTAGGTTGGGTATTAGGGTAGGGTTGGGATTAGGGTTGGGTATTAGGGTTAGGTATTAGTGGTAGGGTGGGTTTAGGGTAGGTATTAGGGTTGGGTATTAGGGGTAGGGTTGGGTATAAGGGTTAGGGTTGGGTGTTTAGGGGTTGGGTATTAGGGTTAGGGTTGGGTGTTTGGGTATTAGGGTTAGGTTGGGTTTATTGGTATTACGGTTGGGTTTAGGGTTGGGTATTAGGGTTACGTATTAGGGTTAGTGTATTAGGGTTAGGGTTGGGTATTAGGGTTAGGCATTAGGGTTGGGTTATTAGGTTAGGTTTTGGGTATTAGGATTGGGTATTAGGGTTAGGGTTGGGTATTAGGGTTGGGGTATTAGGGTTAGGTACTAGGGGTAGGTATTAGGGTTGGGTATTAGGGTTATTGTTAGTATTAGGGTAAGGGTTGGGTATTGGGTTGGGTATTAGGGTTAGGTTTGGTATTAGGGTTAGGTATTAGGGTTGGGTATTAGGGTTAGTTGTAATAAGGTTTATAGTTGGGTATTAGGGTTAGGTATTAGGGTTAGTGTATTAGGGTTAGGGTTGGGTATTAGGGTTAGGTATTAGGGTTAGTGTGTTAGGGTTAGGGTTGGGTATTAGGGTTGGGTATCAAGGGGTAGGGGTAGGGTTGGGTATTAGGGTTGGGTATTAGGGTTAGGTATTAGGGTTAGGGTTGGGTATTAGGGGTAGGGTATTAGGATTAGTTATTAGGGGTAGGGTTGGGTATTAGGGTTAGGGTTGTGTATTAGGGTTGGGTATTAGGGTTAGGTATTAGGGATAGGGTTGGGGTATAGGGTGTATTAGGGTTAGGGTTGGGTATTAGAGGTAGGATTGGGTATTAGGGTTAGGGTTGGGTATTAGGGGTAGGGTTGGGGTTGGGTATTAGGGGTAGGGTTGGGGTTGGATATTAGTGTTAGGGTTGGGTATTAGGGTTAGGGTTGGGGATTAGGGTTAGGTATTAGTGGTAGGGTTGGGTATTAGGTTAGGGTATTAGGGTTGGGTATTAGGGGTAGGGTTGGGTATTAGGGTTAGGGTTGGGTGTTAGGGGTTGGGTATTAGGGTTAGGGTTGGGTGTTAGGGTAATTAGGGTTAGGGTTGGGTATTGGTATTAGGGTTGGGTATTAGGGTTGGGTATTAGGGTTAGTGTATTAGGGTTAGGGTTAGGTATTAGGGTTAGGGTTGGGTATTAGGGTTAGGGTTGGGGTTGGGTATTAGGGTTGGGTATTAAGGTTAGGTATTAGGGTTGGGTATTAGGGTTAGATATTAGGTTAGGGTTGTGTATTAGGGTTAGGGTTGGGTATTAGGGTTGGGTATTAGGGTTAGGGTTGGGTATTAGGGTTAGTGTATTAGGGTTAGGGTTGGGTATTAGGGTTAGGTATTAGGGTTAGTGTATTAGGGTTAGGGTTGGGTATTAGGGTTAGGGTTAGGGTATTAGGGTTAGGGTTGGGTATTAGGGTTAGGGTATTAGGGTTAGGGTTGGGTATTAGGGTTAGGGTTAGTGTATTAGGGTTAGGGTTGGGTATTAGGGTTAGGTATTAGCGTTAGTGTATTAGGGTTGCGTATAAGGGGTAGGTTTAGGGTTGGGTATTAGGGGTAGGGTTAGGGTTGGGTATTAGGGTTGGGTATTAAGGTTAGGCATTAGGGTTAGGGTTAGGGTTGGGCATTAGGGTTAGGGTTGGGCATTAGGGTTAGGTATTACGGTTAGTGTATTAGGGTTAGGGTTGGGTATTAGGGTTAGGTATTAGGGTTAGGGTTGGGTATAAGGGGTAGGGTTAGGGTTGGGTATTAGGGTTAGGGTTGGGTATTAGGGTTAGGTATTAGTGTTAGTTTATTAGGGTTAGGGTTGGGTATAAGGGGTAGGGTTAGGGTTGGGGATTAGGGGTAGGGTTGGGTATTAGGGGTAGGGTTTTAGGGTTAGGGTTGGGTATTAGGGTTGGGTATTAGGGTTAGGGTTGGGTATTATGGTTATTGTATTAGGGTTGGGTATTAGGGTTAGTGTATTAGGGTTAGGGTATTAGGGTTAGGTATTAGGGTTAGTGTATTAGGGTAAGGGTTGGGTATTAGGGTTGGGTATTAGGGGTAGGGTTAGGGTTGGGTATTAGGGTTAGGGTTGGGTATTAGGGGTAGGGTTGGGTATTAGGGTTGGGTATTAGGGTTACGTATTAGGGTTAGTTATTAAGAGTAGGGTTGGGTATTAGGGTTGGGTATTAGGGGTAGGGTTGGGTTAGGTATTAGGGTTGGGTATTAGGGTTGGGTATTAGGGTTGGGTATTAGGGGTAGGGTTGGGTATTAGGGTTAGTTATTAGGGTTAGGGTTGGGTATCAGGGGTAGGTTTGGGTATTAGGGTTAGGTATTAGGGTTAGGGTTGGGTAAGTGTATTAGGGTTAGGTATTAGGGTTAGTGTAAGGGTTGGGTATTAGGGGTAGGGTTGGGTATTAGGGTTAGGTATTATGGTTAGTGTTGGGTATTAGGGTTAGTGTATTAGGGTATTAGGGTTGGGTTAGGTATTAGGGTTAGGGTTGGGTATTAGGGTTATTGTGTTAGGGTTAGTGTATTAGGGTTGGGTATTAGGGTAGGGTTGGGGATTAGGGTTGGGGATTAGGTATTAGTGTTAGGTATTAGGGTTAGAGATGGGTATTAGGGTTGGGTATTAGGGTTAGATATTAGGTTAGGGTTGGGTATTTGGGTTAGGGTTGGGTATTAGGGGTAGGGTTGGGTATTAGGGCATTAGGGTTGGGTATTAGGGTTACGTATTAGGGTTAGTTATTAAGAGTAGGGTTGGGTATTAGGGTTGGGTATTAGGGGTAGGGTTGGGTTAGGTATTAGGGTTAGGGTTGGGTATTAGGGTTGGGTATAAGGGTTGGGGATTAGGGTTGGGTATTAGGGGTAGGGTTGGGTATTAGGGTTAGTTATTAGGGTTAGGGTTGGGTATCAGGGGTAGGTTTGGGTATTAGGGTTAGGGTTGGGTAAGTGTATTAGGGTTAGGTATTAGTGTTAGTGTATTAGGGTTGGGTATTAGGGTTAGTGTATTAGGGGTAGGGTTGGGTATTAGGGGTAGGGTTGGGTATTAGGGTTAGGTATTATGATTAGTGTTGGGTATTAGGGTTGGGTATTAGTGTTAGGTATTAGGATTAGTGTATTAGGGTTAGTGTATTAGGGTTAGGGTTGGGTATTAGGGTTGGGTTAGGTATTAGGGTTGGGTATTAGGGTTATTGTGTTAGGGTTAGTGTATTAGGGTAGGGGATTAGGTATTAGTGTTAGGTATTAGGGTTAGAGATGGGTATTAGGGTTGGGTATTAGGGTTAGATATTAGGTTAGGGTTGGGTATTTGGGTTAGGGTTGGTTATTAGTGTTAGGTATTAGGGTTAGTGTATTAGGGTTAGGTATTAGGGTTAGGTATTAGGGTTAGGTATTAGGGTTGGCTATTAGGGTTAGGTATTAGGGTTGGGTATTAGGGGTACGGTTGGGTATTAGGGTTAGGGTATTAGGGGTAGGGTTGGGTATTAGGGTTACGTATTAGGGGTAGGGTTAGGGTATTAGGGTTGTGTATTAGGGGTAGGGGTATTAGGGTTGGCTATTAGGGTTAGGGTTGGGTATTAGAGGTAGGGTTGGCTATTAGGGTTAGGGTTGGGTATTAGGGGTAGGGTTGGGTATTAGGGTTAGGTATTAGGGGTAGGGTTGGGTATTAGGGTTAGGTATTAGGGTTGGGTAAGTGTATTAGGGTTAGGTATTAGGGTTAGTGTATTAGGGTTAGTGTATTAGGGTTGGGTATTAGGGTTAGTGTATTAGGGTTAGGGTTGGGTATTAGGGTTAGGTATTAGGGTTAGTGTATTAGGGTTAGTGTATTAGGGGTAGGGTTGGGTATTAGGGTTAGGGTTGAGTATTAGGGTTAGTGTTGGGTATTAGGGTTAGGGTATTAGGGTTGGGTATTAGGGTTAGTGTATTAGGGTTAGGGTAGGGTAATAGGGTTAGGATTGGGTATTAGGGTTATTGTGTTAGGGTTAGTGTATTAGGTTTAGGTATTAGGGTTGGGTATTAGGGTAGGGTTGGGTACTAGGGTTAGGGATTTTGGTTAGTGTTGGGTATTAGGGTTTGGGGATAGTATTAGGGTGCGCGTATTATGGATTAGGGTTGGGTGTTAGGTTAGGTATTAGGGTTGGTATTAGGGTTAGTTATTAGGGTTGGGTATTAGGGTTATGGATAGGGTTTGGTGTTAGGGTTACGTGCTATTAGGGTTTAGGGTTAGGTATTAGGGTTAGGTATAAAGGGTAGGTTAGGTTAATGTATTATGATTGTGGGGATTAGGGTTAGGTTGGGTATTAGGGTTAGTGGTTTAGGTTGGTTATAAGGGTTAGATTATTAGGGTTGGGGTTCAGTGTATTAGGGTTAGAGATGGGTATTATGGTTAGGTTCATGCTTTTTAGAGTTAGTGTTGGGGTTAGCGACTTAAGGTTGGAAAAAAAATGAGGGATGGAAGATTTAAGGGTTTGCTGTGATTTGTGGGGCTGTGGCCCGTAACAGGGTTATAGGAAGGTGACAAATTTGCTACTTTGGTACCAAAGGGAGGGGGGAGTTTAGGGGTTGGGTTTAGATTTGGTGTTAGGACTTTGAGTGTTGCGATAATAAGGGTTCTGAAGATTGAGGGTTGCTTATTTTTTGTAGGGGTGTGCCTGTACAGAGTTTATGGGGAAAGGTAAATACTTGGCAATTGTGTTGGGAGATGAATACAGGAAAGGTGAGAGAAAGGCTTTGTGTTCTTTGTTCCCTAACAGGTGTGTACATATTAGGATTACTGTTAGAATTTAGGGTTGGAAAAAGACAGGGTTGGGAAGATTGATGGTTGCTGTGATTTTGCAGGGTTATAGGGAAGGGTGAAGATTCTGGTACTTTAGTACCAAAGGAAGGGATAGGGTTAGGGGTGAGGGCGAGTGTGAAGAGTGTACGGGTTGGTTTTAGGACTTTGGTTTTAAGAGATTGGGAATATTGAGCATTGCTGATGTTTTATAGGGGTGTGGCTGTATAGTGTTAGGGAAAAGGTAAAGATTGGTACTTGTGTTGGGAGATGAATATAGGAAAGGTGAGAGAAAGCCTGTTATCTTTGTTCCCTAACAATTGTGGACAAAAGTCATAGTTTAAAAATAATTTGGAAGCTCTTTGCACCCTTTGCATGTGCTGAGGCACCCTTAGAGGTAAAGAGCTAGCTTTTACCCCACTACTCCATACTTGGACATTGAGGGCTAGATCCTTTGTGTATAGAGCGGAGTTACTCCTCAACTTACATGCTCCAAGCGACCAGGCTCTACTGTCTGTCCTCCGTAAAGGGGTCATGCCTTCTTCCCCACATTACAGTCGAGCCGGAGCTAGCAGACGGGACAGTAGCGAAAAGCTTATCTCCTGTCTTGCTGGTAAACATTCAATGTGTGCATTTTGTAGTGCAGGGGTTCCAACTTACCTTACTCACCTCATGAAGAGATCAGGTTTAGATATTCATAATCCATCCCACTGCTTAAAACAAAGTTCATAACATTTGTGCTTTATCAGATTAGTAACTATAGCTCATAATTCTGTCCACTCAAGAATTTGTATGCTGAAAATTCCTTTTAATGGTATCTGTCAGAATGCCATGTATCCTGACATTTGATATGATCTAAAAAATATTCCCAAAATAGATGCAGAATGTTTCAGATAAGTATAGTTTAATTTGCATGCATCCTACTTAACTTCCAGTCAGTGTATGTCGCATTTGTCTATATTACAAGAAAATTATTACTAAGCACATACATGCTGTATTATTGTTTACATAGGCATAAGCTGATGTGCTAGAATGCTACTAACAAATTGTTGTTTAGTTTAGGAATGTATTTGCATCAAATGCAAAATCAAATAAGGGCAGGGCCCTCATTACATCTTGTATCTATTATGGGTGTTGAATAAATTAACGAGTGAGCAACACTTTAGTATTCAAACAGTAAGTAGGGATGAGACATGCCATAGCATATATTATACCCCCATAACAGGGTCGGACTGGGAGAAAAAAAGCAGCCCTAGCAAAAAAAATCAAAGCAACCCAATTCAGGTATGGGATTGGTTAACTGGAAACCCATTATCCAGAAAGCTCCAAATTACGGAAAGGCCATCTCAGATAGACTCCATTACAATCAAACAATCCAAATGTTTAAAACTGATTTCATTTGCTCTGTAATAATAAAACAGAGCATTGTTCTTGAGCCAAACTAAGATATAATTAGTCTTTATTGGAGCAAAATCAGATTATTGGGATTATTTAATGTTTATTCAATGTTTACATGATTTTCTAGCAGACAAAGTATGTAGATCCACATTTTGGAAAGATAGGTTATCTGTAAAACCCCAGGTCTCAAGCATTCTGAATAACAGGTCCCATACATGTATTCATGTGTGACATTGGCAACCAAGCTCCACCACCCACACAAGCTAAAAAGAAAACATTGATGATCAAGGCCCCCCCAATAAAATTAGGGGGAAGAAGTAGTCAGGACCTCTGAAAAAAAATTACCAAAAATATTTGGTGACCAGCCCCCCAGTTAAAAAACCATTGGTGGCCAGGGTTCCCCATTAAAATTAAAAGAAAAAAAAAAGATCATTCAGTGGAAAACTTTTAAAATTTTGCAGTTAAAAGTTCCAGAAGTACTTTGAAAAACTGCAGAGGAGCTACAGTCACAAGAGAAATAGGCGACATCTAGTTGTGTTTGTCAGCAACAGCAGCCTCGTTAAATCTACAGTATCGAGACAGCAGGCTGTGCAGAGAGGACCGTGTGGCCCATTTACATTGCACAGACAGCAGCCCAACAGGCATTTGCCCAAATTCACAGATGGCCAGTCCCTAACCCCATAATAACAGGGAAATCAGTACTTGACCCAAGTAGGGGGTGACACTATAGCTTGCACAAAAGACCAATAATAAGGGGTACCCACTATAGAGTATAAATGGGGTAAGAAACACTGTATCATGTATTATACACCCATATTATGGGGTGTCCAGTGTAATAAAGGTAGTAGAGTACAAGTGGGGGTGACACATAATGTAGGATGCATAATACAACAATAATATTGGGGTGCCCAGAACAAAAAAACATTTATTATTACCCAGTAGAGTACAGGGAGTGGGAGGCATACAGTAACATATATTATATAGTGAATAAAGTACCCCCTCTTGTAAAATATAAGGATATTATAAGTTACCGAGGAATTTCATGACCATATAAAAACACGAGGCCGAAGGCCGAGTGGTTTTATACAGGTCATGGAACTCAGAGTTAACTTCTAATATCCTCATATTTTACAACTGGGTGTACTTTATTTATTATAATACACAAATTTCAGTGAGTCATGTGACAGAAATGACATCAGAACTCACCGTTTATAACTGATGACATCAGAACTCACTATTTATAAGGATATAATTTACAAGATATTCATGGCTTTTGTGTATTATAAAGCTATAATAAGTGAATGATCAGTATAATAAAGGTAGTTCGTATTTATTGAGCCAAAATAGTACACATAGGGGTGAGACACACTGTATTTTGCACCAGAGCCACTGAAAAATAGTCAATCTTAATCGAACCTTAGTTTAATAAATGGGGTTGTGTACCCTTTGAGTTAACTTTAAGTATTGACAGACAGTGACAGTTGTTTTCATTCCTTACTAGTTTAGTTGTTTTATTTAGCAGCTCTTCAGTTTGCAATTTCATCAGTCTGGTTACTAGGGTCCAATTTACCACAGCAACCATGCACTGGTTTAAATAAGAAACTAGAATATGACTAGACGAGGACCTGAATAAAAGAAAAGTAATACAAAAACACAGAAATAAAGGTGTAGCCTTACAGAGCATTTGTTCTTTAGATGGAGTCAGCCAGCCCCATTGGAAAGCTGAAAAGAGTAAGATATTTTTAAAAAATGTAAAACTATAAATGACAGCCAATTAAAAAATCATCTCCTGTTCCTGAAATTTTATAAAACGTTAGTGTAGAAGAAGGCTGCTCTTTAAAAGGGCTGTTTAATCTCAATACAGACCTCTGATCACAAGTAAATGTTTATTCCATGTCATTTTCATCACTTTAGCATAATGGGAAATTTTAAAGTGGGTTACAGTATTGATCCTTCTTAGAGCACACCTATTTTAGAATGACAATTATATATTTTAAAATGTTTTCATTACTTTTAATAGAGCAACAGAATTCAGAAAATATTGAAATATTTTAATCATAAGAAATCAATATGCTACAGTAATGTAACTAACCTTTCTGAATGAAGTTTAGAGCCAGATTTCCTGTCAGCGCATCTGTCAGACCCAGTTGAGGGTGCAGGCCTTGGTGTGATCACAACCCCGGTAGTTTTGCCATTGACTATGCTTAAAATGCAGCTTTATTATGATGGGATTGTTGTGAGCAGTTGTGCAGTTAACTCACAAGAGGGTCTCCCCACTCCATCCTCTCGACTCCTATAGGAAAGTCTCTGGGTGCTGACACCAGAACCAATAACAAAAAGCCATAAAATACTCATCATTCACAGGTTCAGAAAACCCTTCTCTCATTCCAATAATCTTCTGCTCCTGAAAACACATCAAGCATTAGTATAGCATGTAGCAAACATCTGGAGTGAAATATGTAAAAAAAAAAAAAAAAGTGAAATAACGAATAAAGTATTTTTATTTTGTGTTTTATTTCAAAGAAGAATTACATTGACTAACGATACCAGATATGTATTGGTATCCCCCTTTTCTTGTCCAGAAGACACCCCAATAATAAAACAGCATTTTGTACAATTTTACATTGGAACACAATAGATAGGGCATCTCTAGGTTAACATAGCATATCTAACGATAGAAATGAAATACCCCCTTAAGTTTTCAGAAACCACATACGTCTAGGTTTTTAGATGTGGTGTAGTTTTTGCTATAAATGTAGCTTCCATCCTACAGATCACCCTAAAACGCAACATAATTTTTTGGAATTTAGTTTTTATTTCTTAAATATCACCAAAGTCTCAAAGTCAGAAGTGAATTTGGGAAAATACTCAAATAAAAATTTTCAAATTAACCCAAATATCAAAAAACAAGTTTTCCTGAAGAAAACAATGCCCCACATGTATGGGTGCACCTAAAGAAGTGGCCTCCAAATGTCCCAAAACAAGGGCAATACAGAAGGGCAGTTCTAGCTGAAAAGTTGGGGCAGCACTCTATGTGCACACCTTGCAGTTCTTTAGTTTAAACATCCCCTTACCCCCACAAACTATATATTGCTTAAAAGTGCACACCTGTAGCTATTCAGGGACGCTATCCTTGCTTTCCAACGTGGAGATCTGTGGGTGCAGTTCTCCGTAGAAGTTTGTGGTTTGACCAAAAGAAAAAGAAAAAAGTTACAAAGTTATATTTCTCCCCAAAATTGCCACGGAAAGAAAAAAAAACATGCTAAGTATCAATCTCCAACTTCTTCCAAACAAAATTATACTCTGCATGTATGGGTGCAACTAAAGACGCAACCTCCAAAAACCCCAAAACTGGGTCAATACACAAGAGCAATTTCAGCTGGAAAGCTTGGGGCTGCGCTCTAGGTGCACACCTTGCAGTTCTTCAGTCTAAACACCCCCTTACCTGTGAAATACCCCCCACAAACTATATATTGCTTGAAAGTGCACACCTGCAGCGGCACCATCCTTGCTTTCCTACATGCAGATCTTCTTGTCGCAGTTCTCCGTAGAGCTGCATGCATGGGTGCACCTAAAGACGCGGCCTCCAAACTCCCCAAAACAGGGTCAATACACAAGAGCGCCGCTCCAAACATTGAAACTGAAATGGCTCGTGAATTGAGCCAGTTTTGGGGCATTTGGAGGTCATGACTTTAGGTGCACCCATACATGTAGGGCATCATATAGTTCATAAAATGATATCCTGCATGCATGGGTGCACCTAAAGACGCGGCCTCCAAACACTCCAAAACAGGGTCAATACACAAGAGCAATTTCAGCTGGAAAGCTTGGGACTGTGCTCAAGGTGCACACCTTGCAGTTCTTCAGTCTAAACACCCCCTTACCTGTGAAATACCCCCCACAAACTATATATTGCTTGAAAGTGCACACCTGTAGCTATTCAGCTTTCCTACATGCAGATCTGTGGGCGCAGTTCTCCGTAGAAGTTTTTGGTTTGACCTAAAATAAAGAAAAGAAAAGTTCCAAAGTTAAATTTCTCCCCAAAATTGCCATGACAACTAAAAACAACCTGCTAAGAATCAATCTCTAACTTCTCCTTAACAAAATGATACCCTGCATGTATGGGTGCAATTAAATATGCGGCCTTTAAACACCCAAAAACAGGGTCAATACACAAGAGCAATTTCAGCTGGAAAGCTTGGGGCTGTGGTCTAGGTGCACACCTTGCAGTTCTTCCATCTAAACACCCCCTTACATTTGAAATACTCCCCAAAAACTATATATTGCTTGAAAGTGCACACCTGCAGCTATTTAGCGGCACCATCCTTGCTTTCCTACATGCAGATCTGTGGGCACAGTTCTCCATAGAACTGCATGTATGGGTGCACCTAAAGACATGGCCTCCAAACACCCCAAAAAACAGGGTCAATACACAAGAGCAATTTAAGCTGGAAAGCTTGGGACGGCGCTCAAAGTGCACACCTTGCAGTTCTGAAGTCTAAACACCACCTTACCTGTGAAATATCCCCAAAAACTATATATTGCGTGAAAGTGAACACCTGCAGCTATTCAGTGGCAGCATTCCTGCTTTCCTACATGCACTCTGTGGGCACAGTTCTCTGTAGAACTGCATCTATGGGTGAACATAAAGATGCGGCCTCCAAACACCCCAAAACAGGGTCAATACACAAGAGCAATATCAGTTGGAAAGTTAGTGGTTGCGCTCCAGGTGCACACCTTGCAGTTCTTCAGTCTAAACACCCCCTTATCTGTGAAATACCATCAAAAAACTATATATTGCGTGAAAGTGAACACCTGCAGCTATTCAGCGGCACCATCCTTGCTTTCCTACATGCAGATCTGTGGGTGCAGTTCTCCATAGAACTGCATGTAAAGGTGCACCTAAAGACACGGCCTTCAAACGCCCCAAAACAGGGTCAATACACAAGAGCAATTTCAGCTGGAAAGCTTGGTACTGCGCTCAAGGTGCACACCTTGCAGTTTTAAACACCACGTTACCTGTGAAATACCCCCACAAATATATATTGCTTGAAAGTGAACACCTGCAGCTATTCAGTGGCACCATGTGTGGGTGCACCTAAAGACGCAGCCTCCAAACTCCCCAAAACAGGGTCAATACACAAGACAGTAGATTGTGGGGGTATTTCCCCAAAACAGGGTCAATACACAATTAGCGCCGCTCCAAACTTTCCAACTGAAATGGCTCGTGAATTGAGCCAGTTTTGGGGCATTTGGAGGTCATGACTTTAGGTGCACGCATACATGTAGGGCATCATATAGTTCATAAAATGATACCCTGCATGCATGGGTGCACCTAAAGATGCGGCCTCCAAACACCCCAAAACAGGGTGATAACACAAGAGCAATTTCAGCTGGAAAGCTTGGGACTGTGCTCAAGGTGCACACCTTGCAGTTCTTCAGTCTAAACACCACCTTACCCGTGAAATACCCCCACAAACTATATATTGCTTTAAAGTGCACACCTGTAGCTATTCAGTGGTGCCATCCTTGCTTTCCTACATGCAGATCTGTGGGCGCAGTTCTCCGTAGAAGTTTGTGGTTTGACCTAAAATAAAGAAAAGAAAAGTTCCAAAATTAAATTTCTCCCCAAAATTGCCATGACAACTAAAAACAACCTGCTAAGAATCAATCTCCAACTTCTCCTTAACAAAATGATACCCTGCATGTATGGGTGCAACTAAATATGCCGCCTCCAAACACCCCAAAATAGGCTCAATACACAAGAGCAATTTCAGTTGGAAAGTTTGTGGTTGCGCTCCAGGTGCACACATTGCAGTTCTTCAGTCTAAACACCCCCTTACCTGTGAAATACCCCCCACAAACTATATATTGCTTGAAAGTGCACACCTGTAGCTATTCAGCGGGGCCATCCTTGCTTTCCTACATGCAGATCTGTGGGCGCAGTTCTCCATAGAACTGCATGTATGGGTGCACCTAAAGACACGGCATCCAAACACCCCAAAAAAGGGTCAATACACAAGAGCAATTTCAGCTGGAAAGCTTGGGACTGTGCTCAAGGTGCACACATTGCAGTTCTTCAGTCTAAACACCCCCTTACCTATGAAATACCCCCACAAACTATATATTGCTTGAAAGTGAACACCTGCAGGTATTCAGTGGCACCATCCTTGCTTACCTACAAGCAGCTCCGTGGGCGCAGTTCTCTGTAGAACTGCATGTATGGGTGCACATAAAGATGCGGCCTCCAAAATCCCCAAAACAGGGTCAATAGACAAGAGCAATTTCAGCTGGAAAGTTTGTGGTTGCCCTCCAGATGCACACCTTGTAGTTCTTCAGTCTAAACACCCCCGTACCTATAAATAACCCCCACAAACTATATAATGCTTGAAAGTGAATACCTGCAGCTATTCAGCGGTGCCATCCTTGTTTTCCTACATGCAGATCTGTGGGCGCAGTTCTCCATAGAACTGCATGTATGGGTGCACCTAAAGACGCGGCCTCCAAACACCCCAAAACAGGGTCAATACACAAGAGCAAGTTCAGCTGGAAAGCTTGGGACTGTGCTCTAGGTGCACACCTTGCAGTTCTTCAGTCTAAACACCCCCTTACCTGTAAAATAACCCCCACAAACTATATATTGCTTAAAAGTGAATACTTGCAGCTATTCGGTGGTGCCATCCTTGCTTTCCTACATTCAAATCTGTGGGTGCAGTTCTCCATAGAAGTTTGTGGTTTGACCTAAAATAAAGAAAAGAAAAGTTCCAAAATTAAATTTCTCCCCAAAATTGCCATGACAACTAAAAACAACCTGCTAAGAATCAATCTCCAACTTCTCCTTAACAAAATGATACCCTGCATGTATGGGTGCAACTAAATATGCCGCCTCCAAACACCCCAAAATAGGCTCAATACACAAGAGCAATTTAAGCTGGAAAGCTTGGGACTGCGCTCAAAGTGCACACCTTGCAGTTCTTCAGTCTAAACACCACCTTACCTGTGAAATACCCCCAAAAACTATATATTGCGTGAAAGTGAACACCTGCAGCTATTCAGTGGCACCATCCTTGCTTTCCTACATGCACTCTGTGGGCCCAGTTCTCTGTAGAACTACATCTATGGATGAACATAAAGATGCGGCCTCCAAACACCCCAAAATAGGGTCAATACACTAGAGCAATATCAGTTGGAAAGTTAGTGGTTGCGCTCCAGGTGCACACCTTGCAGTTCTTCAGTCTAAACACCCCCTTACCTGTGAAATACCCCCCACAAACTATATATTGCTTGAAAGTGCACACCTGTAGCTATTCAGCTGGGCCATCCTTGCTTTCCTACATGCAGATCTGTGGGCGCAGTTCTCCATAGAACTGCATGTATGCGTGCACCTAAAGATGCGGCATCCAAACAGCCCAAAACAGGGTCAATACACAAGAGCAATTTCAGCTGGAAAGCTTGGGACTGTGCTCTAGGTGCACACCTTGCAGTTCTTCAGTTTAAACACCCCCTTACCTGTGAAATACCCCCACAAACTATATATTGCTTGAAAGTGCACACCTGTAGCTATTCAGTGGCACCATCCTTGCTTACCTACAAGCAGCTCTGTGGGCGCAGTTCTCCGTAGAACTGCATGTATGGGTGCACCTAAAGACACGGCCTCTAAACACCCCAAAACAGGGTCAATACACAAGAGCAATTTAAGCTGGAAAGCTTGGGACTGCGCTCAAAGTGCACACCTTGCAGTTCTTCAGTCTAAACACCACCTTACCTGTGAAATACCCCCAAAAACTATATATTGCGTGAAAGTGAACACCTGCAGCTATTCAGTGGCACCATCCTTGCTTTCCTACATGCACTCTGTGGGCCCAGTTCTAGAAAGTTTTTGGTTGCACTCCAGGTGCACACCTTGCAGTTCTTCAGTCTAAACACCCCCTTACCTGTGAAATAACCCCCACAAACTATATATTGCTTAAAAGTGAATACTTGCAGCTATTCGGTGGTGCCATCCTTGCTTTCCTACATTCAGATCTGTGGGCGTAGTTCTCCGTAGAAGTTTGTGGTTTGACCTAAAAATAAGAAAAGAAAAGTTCCAAAATTAAATTTCTCCCCAAAATTGCCATGACAACTAAAAACAACCTGCTAAGAATCAATCTCCAACTTCTCTTTAACAAAATGATACCCTGCATGTATGGGTGCAACTAAATATGTGGTCTCCAAACACCCCAAAACAGGGTAAATACACAAGAGCAATTTCAGCTGGAAAGCTTGGGACTGTGCTCTAGGTGCACACCTTGCCGTTCTTCTGTCTTAACACACCCTTGCATGTGAAATATCCCCCACAAACTATATATTGCTTGAAAGTGCACACCTGTAGCTATTCAGTGGCACCATCCTTGCTTACCTACAAGCAGCTCTGTGGGCGCAGTTCTCCGTAGAACTGCATGTATGGGTGCACCTAAAGACGTGGCCTCTAAACTCCCCAAAACAGGGTCAATACACAAGAGCAATTTCAGCTGGAAAGCTTGGGACTGTGCTCAAGGTGCACACCTTGCAGTTCTTCAGTCTAAACACCCCCTTACCTGTGAAATAACCCCCACAAACTATATATTGCTTAAAAGTGAATACTTGCAGCTATTCGGTGGTGCCATCCTTGCTTTCCTACATTCAAATCTGTGGGTGCAGTTCTCCGTAGAAGTTTGTGGTTTGACCTAAAATAAAGAAAAGAAAAGTTCCAAAGTTAAATTTCTCCCCAAAATTGCCATGACAAATAAAAACAACCTGCTAAGAATCAATCTCCAACTTCTCCTTAACAAAATGGTACCCTGCATGTAAGGGTGCAACTAAATATGCGGTCTCCAAACAGCCCAAAACAGGGTCAATACACAAGAGCAATTTAAGATGAAAAGCTTGGGACTGCGCTCAAAGTGCACACCTTGCAGTTCTTCAGTCTAAACACCACCTTACCTGTGAAATACCCCCAAAAACTATATATTGCGTGAAAGTGAACACCTGCAGCTATTCAGTGGCACCATCCTTGCTTTCCTACATGCACTCTGTGGGCACAGTTCTCTGTAGAACTACATCTATGGATGAACATAAAGATGCGGCCTCCAAACACCCCAAAATAGGGTCAATACACTAGAGCAATATCAGTTGGAAAGTTAGTGGTTGCGCTCCAGGTGCACACCTTGCAGTTCTTCAGTCTAAACACCCCCTTATCTGTGAAATACCGTCAAAAAACTATATATTGCGTGAAAGTGAACACCTGCAGCTATTCAGCGGCACCATCCTTGCTTATCTACAAGCAGCTCCGTGGGCGCAGTTCTCTGAAGAACTGCATGTATGGGTGCACCTAAAGCTGCTGCCTCCAAACTCCCCAAAACAGGGTCAATAGACAAGAGCAATTTCAGCTAGAAAGTTTTTGGTTGCACTCCAGGTGCACACCTTGCAGTTCTTCAGTCTAAACACCCCCTTACCTGTGAAATAACCCCCACAAACTATATATTGCTTAAAAGTGAATACTTGCAGCTATTCGGTGGTGCCATCCTTGCTTTCCTACATTCAGATCTGTGGGCGCAGTTCTCCGTAGAAGTTTGTGGTTTGACCTAAAAATAAGAAAAGAAAAGTTCCAAAATTAAATTTCTCCCCAAAATTGCCATGACAACTAAAAACAACCTGCTAAGAATCAATCTCCAACTTCTCCTTAACAAAATGATACCCTGCATGTATGGGTGCAACTAAATATGTGGTCTCCAAACACCCCAAAACAGGGTAAATACACAAGAGCAATTTCAGCTGGAAAGCTTGGGACTGTGCTCTAGGTGCACACCTTGCCGTTCTTCTGTCTAAACACACCCTTGCATGTGAAATATCCCCTACAAACTATATATTGCTTGAAAGTGCACACCTGTAGCTATTCAGTGGCACCATCCTTGCTTACCTACAAGCAGCTCTGTGGGCGCAGTTCTCCGTAGAACTGCATGTATGGGTGCACCTAAAGACGCGGCCTCTAAACTCCCCAAAACAGGGTCAATACACAAGAGCAATTTCAGCTGGAAAGCTTGGGACTGTGCTCAAGGTGCACACCTTGCAGTTCTTCAGTCTAAACACCACCTTACCTGTGAAATACCCCCACAAACTATATATTGCTTGAAAGTGAACACCTGCATCTATTCAGTGGCACCATCCTTGCTTTTCTACATGCAGATCTGTGGGTGCAGTTCTCTGTAGAAGTTTGTGGTTTGACCTGAAATAAAGAAAAGAAAAGTTCCAAAATTAAATTTCTCCCCAAAATTGCCATGACAACTAAAAACAACCTGCTAAGAATCAATCTCCAACTTCTCCTTAACAAAATTATACCCTGCATGTATGGGTGCAACTAAATATGCGGCCTCAAAAAACCCCAAAACAGGGTCAATACACAAGAGCAATTTCAGCTAGAAAGTTTGGGGTTGCGATCCATGTGCACACCTTGCAGTTCTTCAGTCTAAACTCCCCCTTACTTGTGAAATACCCCCCACAAACTATATATTGCTGGAAACTCCATACCTGTAGGTATTCAGATGCACCATATTTGCTTTTCTACATGCAGATCTGTGGGCACAGTTCTCCGTAGCAATTTGAGGTTTGACCTAACAAAAAGAAAAAAAAGTTAGATTTGTCCCCAAAATTGTCATGACAAGAAAAAAAAACTGCTAATCTCCAACTTCTCCTGAACAAAATGATACCCTGTATGTATGGGTGCACCTATAGACACGGCCTCCAAACACCCCAAAACCGGGTCAATACACAAGAGCAATTGTAGCTGAAAAGTTTAGGGCTGTGCTTTAAGTGCACATGGATGCACCTAAAGGAACGGCCTCCAAACACTGCAAACACAAGAGCATTTTTAACTGGAAAGTTTGTGGTTGCACTCCAGATGCACAACCTTGCAGTTCTTCAGTCTAAACACCCCCTAACCTGTGAAATACCCACACAAACTATATATTGCTTGAAAGTGAACACCTGCAGCTATTCAGTGGCACCGTCCTTGCTTTCCTACATGCAGATCTGCGGGCACAGTTCTCCATAGAAGTTTGTGGTTTGTCCTAAAATAAAGAAAAAAAGGTTCCCAAAGTTAGATTTCTCACCAAAATTGTCATGACAAGAACAATATGACGCCCTGCATGTATGGGTGCACCTAAAGACATGACCTCCAAACACCCCAAAACTGGGTCAATATACGAGCCATTTCAGTTGTAAAGTATTGGGCTGTGCTCTAGGTGCACACCTTGCAGTTCTTCAGTCTAAACACCCCATTACCTGTGAAATACCCCCCACAAACTATATATTGCTTGAAATTGCACACCTGTAGCTATTCAGCGGAGCCATCTTTGCTTTCCTATATGTTGATCTGTAGGCACAGTTCTTCATAGAAATTTGGAATTTTCTTTTCTTTATTTCAGGTCAAACCACAAACTTCCAATGAGAACTGTGCCCACTGAATAGCTAAAGGTGTGGACTCTCAAGCAATAAGGAGATTTTGTGAACTCACCATTAAATCTCTTCCTCTCCAGTGGCTTGGGGGACACAGGAACAATGGGGTATAGCTAACACCACTAGGAGGCAGGACACAACAAAAAAGAAACTAACCCCTCCTCCTCCTGCTATACCCCAGCTCCCAGGCGGAGCCAGATCAGTTTGTACCAAAGTACGGAACAGGAGGTTACCAATAAAACTATATACATGAAGAATATACGCTAGAGACCATGTCTGAAGGAACACGTGAAGGCCTCACCAGGGAGAGAAGTCCTGTGTCCCCCAAGCGACTGGAGAGAAAGAGATTTAACGGTGAGTACACAAAATCTACTTTTCTCCTTGGTCTGCTTGGGGGACACAGGAACAATGGGGACATACCAAACCTGTCCCAAGAATTTTGGGTGGGAGGTAGAGGCCGACGTGGAACTAGCCACCACAGCTTGAAGTACCTTCCTGCCATAGCGGGTGTAAGATGCCGCAAAGGTATCAAAGTGGTAGAATTTGCCAAAAGTATGGATGGGCGTCCATGTGGCAGCCTTGCATAGCTGTTGAGCTGAGGGAAACAGTGCAGGGGAATAATGGAGAGATCGCACTGATAGGAGACAGGGGTTGTGTGCCAGAGAGACCCGTGTGCCTAAGTGGAGGATCACCAGGGAGCTGATCCATGAGGCAGAAGCTGCGCAGAATGCCTGTCCCACTTCTGCAAGGGCACGAAGAGAAGGGACCGCCTATCCGGAGTGACGCGCTAGTTGTGCGCACTTCCGGGTGGAGGACTGCTGGGCGGAAGTGAAGGAGGCGCCAATGCGGCGTGTGGTGCTGAACCAGCAGGGCTGTGAGGAGTGCGCTGTGTCCAGTGAGGGAGAGGTATATAATCCCTTACCGATGCTGCAGGCAGAGCTGAGCAGAGGGGAAACGCCAGGTTGCTAGAATTGCGGTGAACCCAATCTTGATATACACCAGGGAACAGGGCAAGGTAAAAACAAAATGGTGCTTACCTGCCCAGTTCTGCACAATCTACCGGCCAGATGGTTCATTCCCACTGTAGCTGAAGGGGGATAAAACCTAAGCCTGGGTGGTCAGTGCCAGAGCACAAAGATACCCCGGAGACATCCAGTTGGAGGGGGAATGAAGGCAAAGCACGCAGTGTGGATGTCCATTCCAGCCTCAGTGAAGGAATAAGAATAAATAAATAATAAAATAAATAAAAGAGAAAAACAAAAACTAAAAACTGATCTGGCTCCGCCTGGGAGCTGGGGTATAGCAGGAGGAGGAGGGGTTAGTTTCTTTTTTGTTGTGTCCTGCCTCCTAGTGGTGTTAGCTATACCCCATTGTTCCTGTGTCCGCCAAGCAGACCAAGGAGAAATATAGTTTGTGGGGACTATTTCACAGGTAAGGGGGTGTTTAGACGGAAGAACTGCAAGGTGTGCCCCTTAAGCACAGCCCCAAACTTTCCAGCTGATATTGCTCGTGTATTAACCCTGTTTTGGGGTGTTTGGAGGCTGTGTCTTTGGGTGTACCCATACATGTTTGGGAGAAATTGGAGATTGATATTTAGCAGGTTTTTTTAGTTAGAGTTAGGGTTAGGGTTTGGGGAGAAATTTAACTTGGGAACTTTTCTTTATTTCAGGTCAAACCACAAAGTTAGATTTCTCCCCAAAATTGCCATGACAACTAAAAAGCCTACTAAAGGTCTGTCTTCAACTAGTCCTGAACAAAAAGATACCCCACATATATTGGTGCACCTGAAGATGCGGCCACCAAGCATTCAAAAACTGGGGCAATAGGTAAATTTGAAGCTGTGTTCTAAAATCAAAACTTGCAGATTTCCCCCCTGTACCTGTGAAATACCCCACAAATTGTATAAGTACTGAACACACACACCTTCAGCTTTGTAGAAATGCTGTCCTTGCCTTCGTGTATGCAAAATTCTGGAGGCTATTCTTTGCAGAAATGCACATTACCTAAGAAAACAGGAGAAGAAAAAAAGAACAGATTCAACAAAATTTCTCTCCAATTCCCCAACAAGTAATAAACACTTACTAAATATTCTACTTAACATTATCAGTTTAGATGAGCTTCGTTGGACCCTTTCATTACATCTGTACTCAATTGCTTTGAAAGTGCTGCTTTTTCATAGTTTGTTTGGGGGGGGGGTGGTACCGTTAGAACACTAAAGCTGGCCATAGATGTAAAGATCTTTTCGTTATTGTGAGACCACGATTATCTCAAACCGATCGTTTAAATGTACAATTTGTCCATCAACTAAAAAGACCATTTCAGGCGATATTGCCAGGAAAACTGAGGGTAGCTGCCTGCTCGGCATAGGTAGATTGCACTGGGACCAATACATTTTTTTTAACTTGGCCGATCAATTTTCTGACATATGTCAGACAAAAAATCGTAAGATGTACAATCGTTCGATTCCCACTGGCTTCATGATAATTTTATGGATTGGTCAGGTTTCACTAAAATCAATCGTTCACCAAAAAAAATCTTTGCTTTTATGGGGACCTCAGATTGAAAATCTGTACAGTTATGGAAAAAATATCTTGCCACCAAATAGTCACTGTCAACCCAAATCAACCCAATTTAGTAGGCCATGCCACCACAGCATAAATATTTTAATTTGTGGCATGAGCACACAAAAACCATAGCTGTGTCAACCTCAATTCTATAAAAAGCTGAATGCCTATACCAAGTACAAAATATATATATCTCACAAAAATAAAAATATCCTCAGTAAATGCATTGAAAGCTGAGCTATTGACTTTTCAGAGAAAGTACCCTGATTGTCTTCAAAAGTGGTATAACAAAGTGGTAAATGAAAGAGTAAAGTGGCTGTAGAGGAAGCTGATCCTAAAACCTAAATCTAGACTAAATGTTTGAAATGAAAAATATCCCCATGTGCCAAGAACACTTTCCAAAGCAGACTTTTTTTACTAAAAAAAATTCTAGGGAGACCTAATTAGTAAAACATTAAAATTTGGCCCAGAAATACCGACTTAGCAATTGTAGTGAAAGGGTTAGAGCTGATGAGGTGTCAGTAAAAAAAATCGTGGCATCAGAGAGATGAAATCATCAGTAGGCAAGATGAAATTATCTCATGCACCACACACTTTTAGGCGCCCTTGTCCTTCACCTACACCTCAAATAATTACGCCTTCCAGTGCAGTGGGGGAAAAAATACCAAACTAAACACAACAGAAAAATTCTATTATTGCCCTGAACACATATAAACCAGATGTAAACAATACAACAATTCTTGTTATACAGTATAGCCAATCAGTACACACAACAATGTATCTTTCAATAGTGTAGCTGCGTATGGTATATTTCAAAACATGGTTTGAAACATAACCCAAGGTTGCGAGGGCACTTTGGCCAAAAGTACAGTGTATCTTGTCTGATACCCCCTTTGCAAGCTTTTTGGGTGAATCGCTTGCCAGGAATGGATGGAAGCATGTCTCTGAAATGCTTCACCCATCAATCGGGCCACATTGTTACATGCAGGCATCTCTGGAATCTCAGTGCCACAAAACTACAGGGCAGAGAGTATCTGCAACTGGTATTTGTAATAGGATAATTTGGGGCCTGGTAAGGAGCTCATCCTGTCTCTGGGCTCATCCTGTCCTGTTCTCCATGACTCCTTTTCGGTTACGATTTATTGTGCCACAGGTTGGGGGGGTATAAACAATAAAGGGTTCTGAATAAGGGGATGCTTGTGTAAAGGTTATCCACATATAAGTGGTAACCTTGACCCAGAAGCAGAGTGATGAGCTCCCACACAATTTTGCCACTGACAGTCAAGTCAAGGGGACAACCAGGGGGGTCTAATTGGGAGTCCTTGCCCTCATAAATCATAAAATAGCTGGTGTACCCTGAGCTTTTGCAGAGCTTTTGCTTGGGATGTACTACTGGAATTTTAGGCGCCCTTTGAAGAGAAGTGATAAATCTATACAAATGTTTTTGGAGGGGATGTACACTTCTCCAAAGCGCTCTGATAGGATGTCTATAAGGGGCCTCAATTTATGCAGCCTGCCATATCTGGGCTCATTAGGGGGTACAGCAGCAGCATTATTAAAATGTAGAAACCAGAGCAGTAGCTGATACTGGTTTCTAGATATCTAGTAGGTCTCCAAAGAATTTGCTTTTACCCATTGCTTAATTGAGGCCCACACACATGTGCTTGAGCAGGATTTTGGGCAAGATATTACTCTGCATATACATTTGTATAGAGGACCATATCCTGTAGAATGTCATCAGTCAAAATTACTGTAACAAATCAACTGGATCAAAATTCCTAGCGTCCACCTTTACACCTAAGACTGCAGTCAATGGTGGGATTTAAGGGGAGAAATTATAAAAGAGGCCCCCACATAGGCTCTCCTCCATTTGCAGTATCAGCCCTATTTCCCTCTTGCTCATCTTCAATACCCTGATCAACCACATCCTGCTCAAGCTCCATTGGCTCCTCAAGGGCAGTAACAGTACTACAGCTGCCAGACGGTGACTCATCAGTAGAGAAGTCACTGTCTGATGCAGGGGGCACATACTCAGAATCAGAGTCACTAAACTCATCTGAGCTAGATGCCATGCATAGAGCAGCACCATCTTCAATTGAAGAAAACCTTCTGGCCATGCTGCCAACAAACATACTCTATATATACCCTAGTCTAAAAACCTCACAAACAGAGGGACAAATAAAGGAAAAAAAAGGAATTTCATAGTATGACCTTTAGCCATTTAGCCATAAAAAGAAAGTTTACTTCTAGTAAAACTACTCCAGCACTTGGAAAGGTAGAAAAAAAAATAAGATACACAAAACCTATATGCTAAACTCCTTGAAACTTAAAAACTATGTTACCCTATTCGTCTGCCAAAAGAGCCAACAGAACCTAACCCCTTGAACTCCCTGCAACCTTCTGGCAAAAACTTCACTATTTACTTTTGTCATGATACAGGCCTGTAATAGTTAATAAAACAGGCCAAGGTATCATGAGAAATATTTCTGCCAACATCTAAATCACACAACAGGCCTCTTTTCACTATGGTCAGAGGGGTCAGAGCTGTAATGCCCTCCTCCATGCCCTGGCTGATAAAAGCCATTCCATGGGGAGGGGGAAGCCCAAGGAGTGAGAACTTAAAGTTCCCAGCAAGACCCTCAAAGGTGAAGTAAAGGTTACATATAATGTATACTCCAATATATTTATCCTTACAGAACCCATACCTGTTGTACCAACAGTATAAAAAACTGATGATGGGTTCAAGGCAATTTCATCTTTCCAACGAGTCCAAACATGACTAGGTTTGGTACTCTGTGTATTAGATATGGATATCTGGGCAGGGGCAGGTCACACAGTATTGATGTTTAGTATCTATGGAATCCCTGAGAGAATTAATAACCAATGAATATAATATAATCTCTCTCCGATGTTCCTATAAGGAGTTATGGTCATTATATTCTTGGTCCAGTTCCTACTCACAGGAGGTCATAAAAACTCAATCTGTGTCCTGCTAGGCCACGCCCCTTACATTCCTGAGGGAGGGGCTTTTTCAACAACCACACCTATCTTTTTCAACGCCTACAACCTACTTGTTCCAACCCACCATAACCCTATCTTTTTCCCAGATCGCCTACACCCCTGTCTTTCCAACTTCCTAACCCTCATTCTTTTTTCAACCCACCCTATTCCTTTTTCAACCCTAACCCTATCCTTTTTTGTCAACCTTAACCTTATCTTTTTTCCAAACCGCTTAACCCATCTTGTCCAACCCTAACCCTATCTTTTTCAACCCAACCCCTTCTTTCCAACCCATAACCCTATGTCTTTTTTCCAAACCCTAACCGCCCCTATTCTTTTTCCCAACCCTCAAACTCCCTATCTATTTTTTCACCCTAACCCATCTTCCTAACCCGAAACCCTAAATTTGAGCCTTTCAACCTAACCCTTACCCTATCTTTTATCCCAAACCCATAAGTGTCCTAACAGCTTAACCTTCGTTCCCGGTATCCAACACCAATTCCCTCCGTCCTCACACTCGCCCCACCTTGGTACCAGAGTACAAAAGTCTTACGCCACATCCCTATAACCCTCGTAGCCGCACATGACCAAACCCAACACCGACCCCACCCACGCCCCGCCCAACCACCAAACGAAACGTGTTCGAGGCCGACAGACCCCGTAAAGACAATCACGCATCGCACAGTAGTCCTCCTCCAACTTAACCAACGCCTATGCTTTTTTCAAACCGTCCGTAACCCACTTGAATCTTTCTCCTTTTCCCAACCCAACCCGTTATCTTTTTTCTCAACCTAACCCTTCAGCACTTTTTTTTCCATCCCTTAACCCTATCTTTTTCCAACCCTTAACCCTGTCATTTTCCAAACCTACCTATCTTAGTTTCTTTTTCTAACCCTACACCCCTAGTCGTTCTTTTCCCCAACCCTACCCTTATTTTTTCAAACCGCCTAACCTATCTTTTTTTTCCAACCCTAACCCCTATACCTTTCCAACCAACCCATCTTTTTCAACCTTAACCCCTGTTCTCTTTTTCCAACCCTAACCCTAATCTTCATTTTCAACCCTAACCCTTATCTTTTGTCCAACCCTAACCCTATCTTTTTCAACCCTAACCCTATCTTTTCTCCAACCCTAACCCTGGCTTTTTCCAACCCTAACCCTTACCCCTATCTTTTTCCCAACCCTAAAAGTCCCTAACACTAACCCCAATCATGCCATCTCCTCCTCACATCGCCCCACCTTTGCTACCAAAGTACCCAAAAATCTCTGCCCATCCCTATAACCCGTAACGTAGTTTACGGCCACAACCCCGGGAGTCGAGAATATTCACACGAGCCAGCACCCTTCAAATCTTATTTCTCCAACCCTTATCTTTTTTTCAACCCAACCCTATCTTTTTCGCAACCCTAACCATTCTGTCCAAGACCCCCGTCAACCCTATTCTCTTTCTTCCAACGGCCTAACCCTGTCTCCAACCCTAACCCTATCTTTTTTTCACCCTAACTCCTATCTCTTTTTCCAACCCAACCCTACTTTTTTATCAACCCGTAACCCTAGTCTCTGTTTCCAACCCTAACCCTATCTTTTGTCCAACCCTTTACACCCTATCTTTTTACTTCAACCCTAACCACACTGTCATCTCCAACCTTTAACCCTACATCTTCTCTTGTTCCAACCCCAATCCTATACTTGTTTTTCTCCAACCCTACCCTATCTTGTTTCAACCCAACCCCTATCTTTTCCAACCCTAACCCTCGGTCTTTCTCCAACGCCTAACCCTCTACCCATCTTTTTCCAACTCCTAAGTCCTAAGCATACACCGCCAATCACCAAATCACCTACCTCACACTCGCCCCCACCTGTTCGGTTACCAAACAGCCAAAAAAAACAAGTCACCAAAAGCTGATTCGTAGCCCATCCCTATACCCTGTTGGACGTCTGCTGCGGCCACAACCGCCGCAGAAAATCCACTAGCAGTCCCCTCCCAATTCTTTCCAACACTACTTCTTTTTTCAAACCACTAATCCCTATCTTTTTACAACCGTAACCCATATCTTTTTCAACCCTAACCCTATATTCCTTTTCCAACCCAGAACCCTGTCTTTTCCAAACCCTAACCCTATCTTTTTTCAACCCTAACACCTAATCTTTTTCCAACCCTAACCCTATCTTTTTTTCAACCCACACCCTACTTTTTCCAACCCTAACCCCTATCTTTTTCCAACGCCTAACCCCTATCTTTTTCTAACGCCAACCCTGGTCTTTTTCCAACCCTACCCTTCCTTTTTTCAACCCTAACCCTATCTTTTTCCAACCCTAACCCTACTTTTTCAACCCTAACCCATCTTTTTCCAACCCTAACCTCTGGGCTTTTTCCAACCCTAACCCTACCCTATCTTTTTTCCAACCCTGTTAAGTCCCTAACACTAACCCCACACCAACCCTCCTCACACTCGCCCCACCTTTGGTACCCAAATTACCAAAATCTTCCCCAATCCCCTATAAACCCTGTAGGCCACAACCCGAGAAATCACAGCAGCCCTCAATCTTTCCAACCTATCTTTTTTCAACCCTAACCCATTAATCTCTTTTCAACCCTTAACCCATCTTTTCTTTCCAACCTAAACCCTTATTTTTTCAACCCTAAACCCTATCTTCCCAACCCTAACCCAGCTTTTCAACCCTTAACCCTATCTTTTTGCAACCCAACCCTATCTTTTTTCCAAACCCTTAACCCTATCTTTTTTCAACCCTAACCCTTATCTTTTTTCCAACCCTAACCCTATCTTTCTCAGACCCTAACCCTATCTTTTTTCCAAACCCTAACCGCTCGTCTTTCCAACCCTAACCCTATCTTTTTTTCTCAACCCCTTAACCCCTTATCTTTTTCCAACCCGTGCAACGCTATCTTTTTCTCCAACCCTAGACCCGATATCCTTTCCAATCCCTAAACCCTGGCTTTTTCCCAAACCCTAAACCCTTACCCTATCTTTGTAACCCTAAGTGCCTAACACTAACCCCAACACCCAATCCCTTCCTTTCACACTCGCGCCACCCCACCTTTGACGTTACCGAAAGTACCATCTTCGGCTCCATCCCTATATCAACCCTTTAACCCTAACCCGTTAACCCTGAACCCTTAAACCCTAAACCCTAACCCTAATACACCTAACCCTAACCCTTAACCCTTAAATACCTGAAACCCTTAAACCCCTAACCCTAAGACCCTTAACCCGTACAACCCTAACCCTAATACACTAAACCCTACATCACCCTAATACCACCTAAGGCCCAACCCTAACCCTAACTCCTAACCCATTAAACGCCTAAAACCCTAACCCCTAATCCCAAACACTAACCGCTAACCCTAACCCTAACCCTAACCCTAACCCTAACCCTAACCCTACCCAACCCTACACTCCTAACCCTTAAACCCTAATACCCTAACCCTAACCCTTAACCCTAAACCCTAACCCTAACCCTAACCCTAACCCTAACCCTAACCGCCTAACCCTAAAACCCCTAACCCTAACCCTAACCCTAACCCTAACCCTACCCCCTACCCAACCCTAACCCTAACCCTACCCTAACCCTAATACACTAACCCTAAGCCCTAACACCCTAACCCGAAACCCTTAACCCTAACCCTAAACCCTAACCTAACCTCTAACCCTAACCCTAACCCTAAACCCTAATTACACGAACCCTACCCTAACCCTAACCTAATCCAAACCCTAACCCTAACCCTAACCCCTAATACACTAACCCTAAACCCTAACCCTAACTACACTAACCCTAATACACTAACCCTAACCCTAACCCGTAATACACTCACCCTAACCTTATCCCCTAAACCCTAACCCTAACCCTAACCCTAACCCTAATACCACTAACCCTAACCCTAACCCTAACCCTAAACCCTAACAATACACTCTTTTTTTCAACCCAACCCTATCTGTTCCAAACCTAACCCTATCTTTTCCAACCCTACCGCTGATCTTTCCAACCTTAAACCCTATCTTTTTCAACCCCTAACCCTTATCTTTTTCCAACCGACCTAACCCTATCTCTTTCAACCCTAACCCTATCTTTTCCAACCCCTAAACCCTATCTTTTCCAACCCTAACCACTATCTTTTTTCAAACCACCCTGTCTAGTTTCCTAACCCTACCTATCTTTTTCTTTCAAACCCTAACCCTATTCTTTATTCCAACCCTAACCCCTATTCTTTTTCCAACCCTAACCCTGGCTTTTTCCAAACCCCTAAACCACTTTACCCTATCTTGGGTTCCAACCCTAAGTCCTAACAACTAACCCCATCACCCCCAATCCCTCCTCACAGCTCGGCACCCCACCTCCTTTGGCTACCAAAGTTACCAAAATCTTCAGCCCATCCCTCGATAACCCCTTTACGCCACAACCCCGAGAATCACTAGCAGCCCTCAATCTTTCCAACCCTATTCTTTTTTCAACCCGTCAACCCTAATCTTTTCCCAACCCTAACCCTATCTTTCTTTCAACCCTAACCCTACTTCTTTTTTCCAACCCAACCCTATCTTTTTCCAACCCCTAACCCCTGTTCTTTTCCAACCCTAACCCTACTCTTTTTTCAACCCTAACCTCTATCTGTTCCTTCCAGACCACTACACCCTATCTTTTCAACCCTAACCCTATCTTATTTCCACCCCTAGACCCTATCTTTTTCCAACCCTAACCCTATCCTTTTTATCAACCCTAACCCTGTCTTTCCAACCCTAACCTTATCTTTTTTCAACCCTAAAACCCTTATCTTTTTTCCAACCCTAACCCACTATCTTTTTTCAACCTAACCCTAGCTTTTTCGCAACCCTAACCCTGGCTCTTTTCCAACCCTAACCCCTTACCTGATCTTTTTTCCAACCCTAAGTCCTAACACTCAACCCCAACATCCAATCTCACCCCTCTCCTTCACACCTCGCCACCACCTGTTGCCAGTACCCAAAAGTACTCAAAATCTTTCGCCATCCCCATAACCCTAACCCTAACCGCTAACCTCAACCAACCCTAACACTAACACTAACCCTAAACCTAACCCTAACCTAACCCTTAACCCTCTAACCCTAATACACTTAATAACTAAACCCTAACCTCTACCCATACACCTAAACCCTAACCCATAACCCTAACCCTAACCCTAACCCTAACCCTAACCTACCCTAACCCTGAACC